>NC_091453.1:29356375-29599807 GCF_964237555.1 Oryctolagus cuniculus | reverse complement strand
CATCTTCACAGATCTTTTTCTGTGAAGGTCTTAACCAAGGGCTAAAATGTCACTGGTTCAGAGATATAGGAAGGCTTGGAGATGTGACATTAGCCTTTCTCACAGAACTGCTGCCTGTCTTCATCCTCTTTTTCACTGCCCAGCTGCATCAGGGTGAAAAGAAAGGCTTATAAAATACTTAGAATGAAAGGAAACAGAGTTGCTCTCTGAAAGTTAAGCATTAATTCAACAAGTTAAAGGGCAGTGTGTATTTCCCGGATCATAGCTAAAAGCTGACCTCTCTCTTTTTTTTTTTTTTTTTTTTTTTTTTTGACAGGCAGAGTTAGACACAGAGAGAGAGACAGAGAGAAAGGTCTTCCTTCCGTTGGTTCACCCCCAAAATGGCCGCCACAGCTGGCGCACTGCACCGTTCTGAAGCCAGGAGCCAGGTGCTTCCTCCTGGTCTCCCATGCGGGTGCAGGGCTCAAGCACTTGGGCCATCCTCCACTGCCTTCCCCAGCCTCAGCAGAGAGCTGGACTGGAATAGGAGCAACCGGGACGGAATCCGGCGCCCTAACCAGGGCTAGAACCCGGGGTGCTGGCACCACAGGTGGAGGATTAGCCAAGTGAGTTGCAGCACCAGCCTTTTTACAAGATTTATTTATTTACTTGAGAGGTAGAGTTACAGACAGAGGGAAAGACAGAGAAAGGTCTTCCATCCACTGGTTCACTCCCCAAATGGCTACAACGGCTGGAGCTGGGCCAAACTGAAGCCAGGAGCCAAGAGCCTCTTCCCCATCTCCCATGTGGGTGCAGGGGCCCAAGCACTTGGGCCATCTTCTGCTGTTTTCCCAGGCCATAGCAGAGAGCTGGATTGGAAGTGGAACAGCCAGGATACAAATCGCTGTCCCTGTGGGATGCCAGCACTGCAGGTGGAGGCTTAGCACACTACGCCATAGCACTGACCCCAGGAAGATGATCTTCATGGGAAGATGGGTTTGTCTTGAGCTGTTTTCCTCCCTTAAAAGCAGTGCCTCACACAAGGACTTCTATGCAGATCACCCTAGGAAGCGGTCCCAAAGAGTAGGAGATTTACTGGAAAACAGTGAAATAGGGAAGGAAAGAGCTGATCCAAGGGTATGTTATTGAATTGACACTGCTGTGGGCTAATACAGCTCGGTCCTGCTGGGAACTTTTTGAGGAGCCATGTAGATTGCACCTGATAACAGATTGCCTGTGGAACCAAAGAAGGGAGTGTATATCCCCTGTTGGCCAAAGTGTTCCCTGGATTGTTCACTCCCTTGAACTTCTAGGTTTGTTCATGCATCCAGATGTCCACTGAGGAAGACGCTGATGTCAACTGGCACATCTGGTTGCTGCAGAAGTGTTTGAAGTGAAAAGATGGGCTGAGAGGGTGCAGTAATGTCCAAGGGTTGTCATATATAAGGGCCAATACACAACTAAAAGGAGTTCTGTTGAGAGAAAGACAGTTTGGAGTTTTGCTTTGCTCCTCTCTTTTCTTCCCCTCTGGTTCCATACCCTCCTCTCATCTCCTCCCACACAACTGGAGTGAATCCCTACAGGTAAGGTCTATTGCTGGAAAGGTGTTAGGCACTAAGTGCTTGCCATGTCTGTGGGTCCCCCTTTTGGAAAAAGTGGTCAGAAGTAGATCTTTGCAGAAAAGTCATCTGGTTTTTTGATTGTACTACCCTGGCCACAGCCAATTGGATAAGAGTTGATGTCCAAGTCAAAGCACTGTATGGGTGGCCCAGTGGTCCCTGAGTTGTCCTGGCTCAAAGCCTTTCTGTGACAATTGTGAAGAGAGTAAACACAAGGAGAGAATAGGTTAGTCATAAGCGTGGGTGAATAATGTCCTAATCTGAGGAGGTGACAGTAGAGTAACTGCTGTGTCAGTTGACTACTGAGGCATCTCAGCAACAATGGACAATGCTCCAGGACATCTTGTGACTTGACTGAGACTTCCTCACTGCCCCTGTTATTTTTTTTTAATGGAAGCAGAGTGTACCTAACCAACAGAGGCATCTTTCTTCTGCCAGCATTCATCTGCCTGCCTATCTGCTTCTCGCCAAACGTTATGCTTGTCCCTAATCACCTAGTTCTCTGCCACTGCATACCCTTAGGGTCTTCTCTCCTGGCCAGTCTGTTAGGATTCCCTTACTTTCTTCTTAGCCTTGGCTCCAAACTGAGGAAGGCAGGTCCTATATGAAAGCAAGGATAGTTTTCTCACTCAGTCTTCACTTCAATAACGGAGTAAACACTAGAGAGACATAGAATGACCTAGGGTGTTCTGGACTCCAGAGGAATGTGTAGTTGACTTGCTGAAATATGTTGGTGGATTTCTATTGTTATTCATTTGCTTACTGTTAATTTTTTCTGAAGTACAGAGGAAGACCCAGAGTTGAAAATTCTCCTGGCAAGTGATCCTGATGACACTTCAGCCTGTGGACACTGAAACCAAGCTCCTCTATTGTAAATAATGGACTTAATAAGATCCTGCACTTACCCTGGGCTGATACTTTCTGATATAATTGCTCTTGTCATGTCTGCTGAGACAACATGATAAGTCACTGTCGAGTCATATTCCCTCACTGCAGTGGAATAACATTTCAACCTATGGCTGCCTGAAAACATTGACCTCTTCTTTCACCTTTCTTTACATCTCCAATTCCCAGTCATTTTCTTCCTTAAGCATTCTGGTACAGTTTTTCTCCCATTGAAACTCCATTTCCTTGCAAAGCAAAATGCTGAGGGCACTGAGCTTTTGCTCTTGAGTTGACATATCTCACTGTCACCTTTAGGCCATTTCATTGCATTATAGTTTCTTTCTCCTAACCTGCTGTCAAAACCTTTTCAATAACAAAATCTTCCCTGGGTTATAGTAAATCAAGGAGAAAGTCCTGGAGTTGTGTGGAGGCAGTGGAAAGATAACCACCAACTGTTTCAGAAGAGAGCGAAGGCTGGCTTGGGCCATAAGTCATTCATCCTCACAACCCGTCCCTGTTCTCTGGCCTTGTGTTGTTCTTTACCTGATCTCTTCTACCTCCTATGCTGCCAAATATTCAGATCCTTAGCCCACTGGACAAGGCTGACTTTGGGTGAATATAATTCCTTCTTGAGCCCAAGGCTCAGTGGGGGCTATTGCCCCTTTGGTCTATGTATCCTGATAGTTTGGAAGTACTTCAAAGGCAGAAGTGTCTTCAAAATAACATGTTCTGAATGTTGCTTGTTAAATAATTAAGCCAGCACAGAAGTTTTATGCCCTTGAGTAATATAAAAGCCTCCTTACCAACTCCCTAATGCCCTCTAAGTATTGTGAGCCCATGTCCTTTTAAGGAACCCAATGCCACAGGTACTGCTTAAGCAAAGGAAACACAAGTGATGAAACCTGCAATAAAAAGGATTACTATTGAAACTGGGTTCACAGAGAGGGATCTTAGTATTACAGTCCATTCCCATTGGCAACAAAATGGCAAAACACTGGGTATTAGGCCTAAGCAATATTCATCCCTTCAGCTCCTTCCTGATTGAATCGTGACTTTGTTCAGCTATTTACTCACTGCTATGATTCAAGGAAGCTACACTGGCCACCTCCTCAGTCCCATAACATGGAGGCAGTTGTGGTAGGCCTGTTTCCTTTGTCAATGATTGATTTAAGTCTGGATGTGTTATTCAATTCTAATCAGTGACCACAGGGAAGTGTTCTTTGGCTGGAACTCTTAGTGAAGGACTCTTCTCTTCTAAGCCACACACACCCATGAAAATTAAAAGTCCATTCCACCCTTCCTCTGCACATTGCAAGTGTCTGGCAGTGACCCTTGTAATTGCTATAGCCAGCTAACTTTTAGGTTCAGGATGTATCCCTTACATATCTTTTCCTGGCCAAAGTCAAAAAAGTAAAAATGGAAACCAAAGTACAGTCTGAATATACTTTGCTTCCAGCCTACCCTGCCTCAGGAAGTATGATCACATGAGAAATAAATTCAAAGATTTTGAATACAGGTTTTCAGTCAAAATAGCACATGACAAAATTTTAAGACTGGGAGCTAGCGTGGTGGCACAGCAGGTTAAGATGCTACCTCTGACACTGGCATCCCATGGTGGGGAGACAATTCAAGTCCCAGCTGCTCCACTTCCAATCCAGCTCCCTGCTAATGCATTTGGGAAAGCAGCAGAAGATGGCCCAAGTGCTTGAGATCCTGCCATCCACATGGATGGAGTTCCTGGCTCCTGGCTTCATCCAGCCCCAGCCCCAGCCATTGTGGCCATTTGGGGAGTGAACCAGTAGGTGCAAGATCTGTTTCCCTCTCTCTGCTGCTCTTTCAAAGAACAAATAAATAAATATTTTTAAAAATTTAAGAGCTTATAAGACTGTCCTTTGATAATCATTTTATTAATTACACAGTTATAACAGCTCCATTTCTTTAAATATGCTATTTAAAAGATAATATGCATCATTTACCTTTATAAGAACATCACTGCTATCACCTCCATTTTACAGAGGAGGAGTCTGAGTCTGAGAGATATTATAAGACAGAGGTCTTGGGGCCAGCACTGTGGTGGAGCAGGTAAAGCCGCCACCACGTATGATGTTGACATCCTATATGGGTGCTGGTTCAAGTCCTGGCTGCTCCACTTCCAATCCAGCTCCCTGCTAATGCCCCTGGGAAAGCAGCGGAGCATGGCCCAGGTGCTTGAGCCCCTGCACCCACACAGGAGAGAGACCCAGATAAAGCTTCTGGCTCCTGGCTTTAGCCTGGCCTAGCCCTAGGCCATTGTGGTGATTTGAAAAGTGAACCAGCAGATGGAAGATTCTCTCTCTCTCCCTCCCTCCCTCTCTCTCTTTCAGTCTCTCCTTCTCTCTCTGTAACTTTGCCACTCAAATAAATGAATCTTTTAAAAAAGACAAAGGTATTATAACCAGTAGTCAGCAGAGATACAACTCAAATCCAGATGGGAGTTGCTGTAAACCTGTGAATATTCTCCTCAGTGTCTACTCCCTGGTCTAGCCTTTTTTTTTAACTTTTATTTAATGAATATAAATTTCCAAAGTACGACTTATGGATTACAATGGCTTCCCCCCCATAACGTCCCTCCCACCCGCAACCCTCCCCTTTCCCACTCCCTCTCCCCTTCCATTCACATGAGGATTCATTTTCGATTATCTTAATATACAGAAGATCAGTTTAGCATACATTAAGTAAGGATTTCAACAGTTTGCTCCCACACAGAAACATAAAGTGAAAAATAATAGATGATTTTTTAAATGATGATGAAATCAGATCAGACCTATTGTCATGTTTAATCCCAGTGAGAGTCAAGTTGTACTCCCTGGTCTAGCCTTTTAAAATCACTGAACCAGAATGCATAGGATCTGATCTTTCTGGATTACTGATAGCTCCAAGGCTTAGCTATTTTATTTCTAATATTTTTAATATTTTATTGTTCTTATCATTCAATCTAACCACTGCATCTTCTGGATGTGGTCTTTCCCCTACTCTATTATATGGATTAAAGAATGATAGCCATGTGACAATATCTTACCAAATGTCTGTTGAATACCCTCAATTCCAGTTATTTTTCTAGGTGATGAGAATATACTTGTGAACAAAAACTGGGAAACTCTCTTCCTTTGTGGAACTTACATTCTAATGGGTAGGCAACACATAAATACATGGTGTAATATACACTGTCAAGTGGAAAAAAGTCTATCAAGAAAAAAGGAAGAAAGGCAAAGGCATAGAGAGCTATACGGTAGTCATGTGAGGCCTTAGTGAAAAAGTGATTTTTACTTCATAGAGACCCAAATGAAGTAAGGAATGAACTGTGGTGCTGTTCAAGGTAAAGGCATTCCAGACAGAAGAAACATCAAGTGGAAGGACTGAAAGTGACAGTATAATTGGGGCACTAAAGAAATAGTAGTCAGATCATGTGGCAGGAGCAACAGTATCAAAATTAATGGCAGAAAATGAGGTTGGAGAGTTAGACAGAAGCCAGATCATCTGGGAAGTCCTAGGCCACAGCAAAGACTCTGGTTATTATACTGAGTATGCAGACAATTCATTTGAGGGTTTCTAATAGATGAGTAGAGAGTCTGGCAAATGTTTGCAAGAGTTAGTCTATAGTGGAAACTACTGTGTTGTGTAGATGTTCCCCACCACCACCACTTTAGAATTGAAACACTGATTCTTCCAGTTTCTGGAGTTTGGGAGGCTAATGACTCATGCTTATAATCCCTTTCTTTGGGATGAAAAAAGCTCCCTGGCCCAAAGATGTGACCCTTCCTAGGAGGAGCTCCCAAACAATGACTGGGCAATGAAGGAATACAAAGAACAATCCTAGATCCAGTTGAAGCCTGTAGTGAAATCGCTTCTGTGTTAAACTTCACCCTCTGCTCAGTTTTGTTTCCCTCACTCTTCCACTGGTATTGATACTAAGGCACCCTCCTATCAACTTCCTGTATGCAGTCTCCACCTTCCTGGGGTACACTTTGTGATGTGGAGCTCAGATTGCTCTATAATAAGAATGGAATCAGGAGACTAATTAGGAGGCCAGGGAAGTTAGTTGTCCAGGACAGAGACTCCAGTGGCTTGGTCTAGTGTAATAAATGAGATCTTTTAGATATCCATGGGCATCCAAGTGGAGATGTCAGGTAGACTGTTGACTATAAGTGTTGGAGTTCAGGGGAAGGATGGGCGCTAGTGATGTAATTGGGCAGCCAAGGGGTTGAGTATAAATAGAGAAAAGTTCTAAGGATGATCCCTTAGACATCCAAACATTATATATAAAATGTGCAATATGTACTGTTAGGGGCAGCACTGTGGTGCAGTGGGTTAAAGCCCTGGCCTGAAGCACCAGCATCCTATATGGGTGCCAGTTCTAGTCCTGGCTGCTCCTCTTCTGACCCAGCTTTCTGCTATGGCCTGGGAAAACAGTAGAAGATGGCCCAAGTCCTTGTCCTTGGGCCCCTGCACCCATGTGGGAGACCTGGAAGAAGCTCCTGGCTCCTGGCTTCGGATCAGCACAGCTCCGGCCTTTGTGGCCATCTGGGGAATGAACCAGCAGATGGAAGACCTCTCTCTCTGTCTCGACCTCTCTCTGTAACTCTGACTTTCAAATAAATAAAATAAATCTTTAAAATATATTATATATATTTAAAATATATATATATTTCCCAGTACATATATATACTATTAGAATCTGTGGGTCCCACATCCACAGATTCAACCAATCTTTGATCAAAAATATTTGAAAAAAAATTTCATCTGTACTAAACATATATAGGCTTTCTTCCTTGTCCTAGTTCCTTAAACAATGCAGTGTAACAACTATTTAGATAGCATTTACATTGTGTGAGGCAGCATCAGTAATCCAGAGATGATATAAAGTTTGTGGAAGGATGTGTGCAGTTTCTATGCAAACACCATCCTATGTTATTCCAGGGACTTGAGTACCTAAGCATCTTAGCATCCATGGGGATTCCTGGAACCAATCCCCCACACAGACAATGAGGTACAACAATATTTGTTCAGTTACAAAAATCTGTGATCCCCCAAAGAGACATTTATCTAAGAACTGTCATAATGTGTGTACTGAGATTATGGTGATTTCACTGTAATCACTCATTATAAGCTCCATTATTACAACTTTTCAGCAATTATAATAACCTGATATTAAAATGTAAATAATTACTTTAAAGTATTTTAGAAATGTTTCTGTTATATATTTCTGGTGTTCAGACACCTGGTTAAACAATCTGCTACTGTATTTATGCATTTGTTGCTTCTTGACTGCTACCTCCCAGAGGATTTGCAACAACATCCAGTAATATATGTAAATATTAAGGTAGCAAAATAAAACAAAAGGAGATTGGCATACAAGCAGTAATTAGATGAGGAAAAGGTAGATAAATCCCTGGGCTCAGAAAAAGCCAACAGTTATCTAGGTGGGAAGCGAAGAAACTATAACAAGGACCCAGAGAGCAAGGACTACAGTTTTCCTATTTCATTTTGTTGCATTGTCCAAAATATCATATCAGAAAGCCTCTTGGATTGGATTGTCTCCAGATGCATGTTTGTGATGGCTCAAATAGTTGGGCCCCTGTCACCCATGTGGAATACCTGGATTGAGTTCCTAGCCCCTGGCTTTAGCCTGGCCCAATACTAGCTATTGCAGGAATTTGAGGAGTGAACCAGTGGATAGGCGCTCTTAATCTCTGTCTCTCAAATTAATTAATTAATCAAGAAATTTAAAATGTATATTTAGCCCACCAAGTGGCTTCCTTGCATGTCTCACCCTAGTATGCATGGGTGAGAGTATGCATAGGTGAGTATCAAATTGTGGTCAACACAGGGTAAAGTATATTCTAAAGATGGAATTCTGGGTGACACCAGCAAAAAGTTGGAACGTTAAGAGACCCAATGGGGGCTGGCACTGTGGTGCAGCGGATTAAAGCCCTGGCCTGAGGTGCCGGCATCCCATATGTGCACTGGTTCTAGTCCTGGCTGCTCCTCTTCCAGTCCAGCTCTCTGCTATGGCCTGGAAAAGCAGTAGAAGATGGCCCAAGGCCTTGGGCCCCTGCGCCCACGTAGGAGACCTGGAGGAAGCTCTTGGTTCCTGGCTTCAGATCGGCGCAGCTCTGGCCATTGCGGCCAATTGGGCAGTGAACCAGCAGATAGAAGACCTCTCTCTCTGTCTCTACCTCTCTCTGTAACTCTCTTTCAAATAAATAAAATAAATCTTAAAACAAAACAAAACAAAACAAAACAAAACAAAAAAAAAAACAAAGAGAGAGACCCAATGATTCCTCCTTCTCCATGGCCTTCTAGGTTCCTCTTCTTACTCACCTCCTCACTGCTAGCTTTTCCTCATTTTTCTCTGCAGCCTTCTCCTTTCTCAAGATCCTGATGATGGAGAGAAGAGGGTCCCAAATATGGCCTTGACCTCGTGGCTTGACCTCAGGCAGATGAGTTCCCTATTTCAAAGGGCTTTATGAAAAGGGGAATTGGTGAGAAAACTAGAATAAAAATAGAAGAGAGAGAAAGCAGCAGTAAGTTCTATTGGCCTTTTGTTCACACAGCAGACTGTGGTCCATGAATCTGCCCTTGAGACTTATATATGGAGGTAGGTTACTCCCTGTGCCTTGGGAGCCTTCTGTCAGCCTGGAGAACTTCTACATTTTGTCTTTAGCAACTCAACTCCAGTAGTTCCTTTTTCAGAAAGCCAGGGACAGGGGAGTCTGCTAGGTCTCATGAAGCCAATGAGTCCACCCCATCCCACTGAGGCAGCCAGGGCTCAGTAGGGTGACCCAGATGGGTAGGCAGGACCAAGCAGAAGGATCAAGGTAGGGCTGGAAGGTGTCTCAGTGTGGGTTCTATGGGGGTGGATCTTGGTGGATTCAGGGGCCCAGGGCTTAGCATGGATAGGAAGAGTCATTCTACCCCGAGGTAGGAGATTGGTAGCACCTGAGTGTCAGCCCTATGCCTCCCTAAGAAGAAGCTGTAGTGAGAGTAGTTAAGGTGACCAGTACAGATTATAGGCCTAGAACTGAGTCCCAGGCTCCATCCTCTCCCACAAATTGGTCTGCCTCAGTGGACAGGACAGAGGCTTCATGCCCAAAAACCATCAGCAGCCCCCAATCTGTTCCATGTTGTAGGAGATTCTCCTGAGTTAAAAATGTGTCTTGCCCCAGATTTCCTATTGTTATCCTCAGTCAACCCCTTCCCCCTCTTCCGCCTGCCAAGACATGCCGGATCTGATTGCCTGACACCCCGATGGAGAAAGGCTAGCCTGAGTGTGGCAAAGCCTACCTTCTTCCCTGAACCCTCTCTAACCACTAAGGCTATTGTTTCTCTTTGTTCACCCTTGTCACTCTATTGTGTTGCCTCTGGCCCGGGAAAGGGCTTTGTGCCTTGCCAGGCCCATTTGTCCTGTCTCAGAGGGACTGGCTACCCACAGTCACTGTTTCCCTGGATCCTGATCCATGGAAGGAGTTACCTGCCATGTGCTTGAAAGCACAAACGTGATGCCAAACAACCGTCATGTTGTGCCACCATCCTCTGCTTGCTTCATCTAACCAGAAATGTTTTCCATGGACTCATGTCAGGAGTTAGGGTGGTCGCAAGGGGTAGAGGAGTAGGCTGACCCAACTCTTACAAGCCAGGGGCAGGCACCCTTCCCCAGCCTGCCCGATGTCAGTCCCAGCCCTTGCAGTGAGCTGGGGAGAGATTGGACTTTCTCTTTCTGGGCTTGTGAATTTTAAATTTGTTAATTTTGTATTTCAGCCAGATACCCAGCTTCCCCTAGAGAATGGGCATGTCATGAATGATCGAATGAAATAAATAATGAATAAATGCTTCTCTCTTGGATTCCAATTTAAATCCAAGGAGCCCTGGTGAGATCTGAGGACTAGTCCTGTCAATTATTTCTTCCAGACTGACCTCCGGTTACTAATTGGCTCATTTAAATTCCTTCTTTTGAGGGCATGTTACAATGGAAGTATAATAATTAAAGAGCAGCAAACTTGAATTTGTGGTTGGGTCCTTTTGAAGTTATGTCATTACCATTATGATAGTGGGCACACCATATGAAATTGTGGCCCTAGCAAATGACAGGGTTTTAATTTTTCTCATGCAAGTGATGTTTCATAGTAAATCCTGACTGTTAATGGTGATCCTTGATCCTTATTTGCTTGTATCTCTATCTGCACCAAAAATACTGGTTTAAGGCATTGCTTGCTGACGTTGTCCACATCAGAACACACCAAAAAAACCCTGCATTTGTAAGCCATGCTGGGTAAATGGATAAAGTTACTGCATGCCTGGAAATGAACCGTGGGGAGGTGGACATGAGGGAGCTTGTGGCCACCTAGACCTCTGCACATATATACCCTACTTGTGGTAAGGCTTATCTATCATTTGAGGAGATATTAAACAGTCATTTCAGCGGCAGGCTTTTGGCTTGGTAGCTAGATAGCTGCATTCCCCTGTCAGAGTGTCTGGACTTTATACCCAGCTCTATTCCTGACTCCAGCTTCCGGTTAATGCACACCCTAAGAGGCAGCAGTGATGGCTCAAGTGATTGGGTTCCTGCCTCCCACATGGGCGACCTGGGTTGAGTTCCTGGCTCCTGGTTTCCATTTTGGGCATCTGGGAGTGAGCCAGCAGACGGGCTCTATGTGTCTCTCTGCCTGTCAAATAAATAAAAACTTTAAAAATACCAATCATTTCAACAAAAATGTAATTTTAATTGTATTATTTTTTAAAAGATTTTATTTATTTATTTGAAAGAGCTACACGGACAGATGAGACAGAGAGAGAGAGAGAGAGAGAGAGAGAGAGAGAGAGGGTTCACTCCCCAATTGGCTGCAATGGCTGGAGCTGCGCCAATCCGAAGCCAGGAGCCAAGAGCTTCTTCCAGGTCTCCCATGCGGGTGCAGGGGCCCAAGGGCTTGAGCCATCTTCTACTGCTTTCCCAGGCCACAGCAGAGAGCTGGATGGGAAGTGGAGCAGCCGAGACTAGAACCGGTGCACATATGGGATGCCGGCACTTCAGGCCAGGGCGTTAACCTGCTGCACCACAGTGCCGGCCCCAATTGTATTGTTTTAATTGTACATATATACCAGGTATGGTGTAATAATGCAATACATGTATTCAAAATGTGATGACATCAGTATAGTTAGCATTTCCTTCTCAAACACTTTATTTTTATTTTATTTTTTGAAGGTTTTATTTAATGAACACAAATTTTCATATTACAGTTTTCAGGGATATAGTGTTTCTTCCCCCCATTCCCTCCCTCCCACCTGCACTCCCATCCCACCTCCCAATCCCTCTCCCGTTCCATTTTCCATTAAGATTCGTTTTAATTGACTTTATATACAGAAGACCAAGTTTTTACTAAGGAAAGATTTCAACTATTTGTACCCACACAGACACACAAAGTATAAAGTATTGTTTGAAGACAAGTTTTGCCTTTAATTCTCATAGTACAACTCATTAAGGACAGAGGTCCAGCATGGGGAGTAAGTGCACAGTGACTCCTATTGTTGATTTAACAACTGACACTCCTATTTATGACGTCACTTCTCAAACATTTTAAAAACAGTTTCCATTGACGTTTACTGATTGTTAACATTTATGGAGTACCATGTGATATTTCAATAATTGTGTGCGATGTATACTGATCAAGCCTGGTAATTCACATTTCTGTCTCCCTGTCATTACTTTATGTTTGGAAGCTTCAAGCTCCTCTCTGTTACTTAGTCATACAAGATGTAATAGGTTGTTGTGAACTGTAGTCACTTCACTGTTGTAGGGAACACTAGAACTTATTCTTTCTATCTACTTGTACTTTGGTACTCATTATCCAACCTCCCTCTACCCTCCTCCCCACCCCCAGCCTTTCTAGCTTCTTGTAATCACTATTTTAAGTTCAGATCAGCTTTATGGAGGTACAGTAAAAGCAGTGATAAGAGATTGTGATGGAGGCTGGCACTGTGGGGCAGAGGGTTAAAGCCCTGGCCTGAAGCCTCAGCATCCTACTTCTACTTCCAATCCAGCTCCCTGCTAATGCAACTAGGAAAGCAGCAGAAGATGGCCCAAGTGCTTGGGCCCCTGCACACACATGGGAGACCTGGAAGAAGCTCCTGGCTCCTGGCTTCTGGCTTCAGCCTGGCCCAGCCCTGGTCGTTGTGGCCATTTGGGGAGTAAACCAGTGGATGGAAGACCTTTCTTTCTCTGCCTCTACCTTTCTCTGTAACTCTACTTTTCAAATAAATAAAATAAATCATTTTTTTTAAAAAGAGATCGTGATGGAGAATTAATTGTGAGGGAGGGGTTGTCAGGAAATGCATCTCTGAGGAAGTGACATTTCATCAGAGACCCAAAGGATTTAGCCAAGGGAAGAATGGAGAAAAGAATCTTCCAGAAGGAGGAAACTCAAACAGAAAAAAACTGGATATGTCTGCGGATTTATCAGAAGAACTAGATAGATGGCTGGAAGGTTTTGAGGGAGAGGGGAGTGGCTTGAGGCCAGGCAGGAGATAGAGCATGCAAAGCCTTGGGAGCCATGGTGTGCTATATCCAAAGTGCAATGAGCAGCTGTTGACAGGAACAGATATACTTTTTAAAAAAACCCAGTTGAGAGACAGAGAGACAGAAAGACAGTGAGACTGAGCATGATAATGACAGCAAGCACTCCCATCCACTGCTTCATTTCTCAAATGCCTGCCTGAACCAGTGTTAGACCAGTCTGAAGCCAGGAACCAGGAACTCAATCCAGCTATCCCACGTGGATGAGAGGGACCTAATCACTTGAGCCATTACCTGCAGCCTCTGGGATCTAGATTAGAAGGAACCTGGAGTCTGGAGCCAGGGACATGTATCAAACTCACATACTCTGATGTAGGACACAGGTGTCTTAACAACGCCTAGGTCAAACACCTGCCTCCAGATTTAACTTCTGAAACATCACTGGGGCTGCTCAGGTGGTGCTGATAAAAGGAAAACCAGGGTATTTTAACAAGAGATGACTCATCAGAGACACGGTAGTGGAGGACAGAAGAAAATTCAAGATGTATTTTAGAAATGAGAATCATAGTAGATCACACACTGATCTTAAGTCAACATTTATTTAAAAAAAAAAAGATTGTATTTATTTGTTTGAGAGGCAGAGTTACAGAGAGAAAGTGGGAAAGACAGATTTTCCATCTGCTGGTTCCACTCCCCAGATGGCCACAAAGGCTTGGGCTGGACCAGATCAAAGCCAGGAGCCTGGAATTCCATCCAGGTTTCCCATGTGTACTTGAGCCATCTTCTGCTGCCTTCCCAGGCGTGTTAGCAGGGAGCTGGATCAGAAGTGGAACAGCTGGGATTCAAACCAGAGCCCATATGAGATGCCAGTGTCACAGGTTAACCGCCTACTCCACGCCTGCCCCAAGTTGTCATTTTTAGGGCTAATGTTTATTATTACTATTAACTTCACCTGCAGTAAGGCAGAACATCCCATTGATAGTCTCGGTAGGGTCTCAAAGAGGAGAAACAGGGGAGGGTTTATAGCATTCTTACTGAATGCCCAGAACAACTGAACAGTTTTGTTGAATAGGAAATTTATGCTCAATAGCAAGATGCAAACTCAGGTCTAACTGCCTGCAAAAACCTGAGCTCTTAACATTTATTGTCTTCTATAAGGGAAACTGACTTAAAGAGTCCATTTCTCGAGAAAACGTTTATGCTGTCAAAGAATAATGACTTAACAATTCACGTCTAAGGAAAACCCTTGGGCTGACTAATCAGAATGTGCATTTAGGAATAGTAACTTTTGCAGTTCTGTTTAATGTCAGAAACTGAAACCAACATACTTTCCTGTCCCTGAACTAAACGCTACAGGAATCAGTCAAAATAACTTGGTTACTTGTCCCATGAAATATTTGCTCTTGGAATATGACTAACAGCTTGCTCATCAAGACTCCAAGACCCCACCTCACTAGGCCTACCAATCAGTGACTACTACATAATAAACTCCACCACTTCCAGCCAGTTTTCTACCTGGCTAGACCTGCCCCCAGAACAGCCCAGTCCAAGCTGAAAATCCAATACAACCTTCTCTATTTCTCCTCTTTGAGGCTCTACTAAGACTATTGTTGCACTGTTGTTTGCTCTCTTACTACAGTGTGTCTGATAAACTTAGCTTTCCTGATTGACATTTTCTTTGGTTGTCTTTTGGGAGGTCAAGGGTTGCCAAGTGCCTGGTAGGATACTCTTGCTTTGATGCTCTGCCACCTTGGAAGCCCTAAGCAGGTTCTCTTTTTTAGATTTATTTGAAAGGCAGAGTTACAGAGAGAGAGGGAGAGACAGAGGGAGAGATCTTTCACCCCCTGGTTCACTTCCCAAATGGCTGGGCCAGGTCAAAAGCCAGGAGCCAGGAACTCCATCTGGGTCTCCCACATGGGAGGAAGGGGTCCAAGCACGTGGGCCATTTTCTGCTGCTTCCCCAGGTGTATGAGTGGTGAGCTGGATTGGAAGTGGAACAGCTGGGACTCAAACCGGCACCCATATGGGTTGCTGGTTTTGCAGGCAGCTGCTTAACCTGTGGCGCTTAACCTGCTATGCCACAGCTCCCACTGGCCCCAAGCAGGTTCCTATGAAAGCCCATTGTGCAGAGACTGAAAACATTCTGTTATTGGGACTAGAGAATAGAAATTTTGCTGCTCTAGTTTACTAAAGGTGTAAAATTGGAGTCACTTTTTGTGCTTATATAAGAGAAATACATTTGCTTCTAAGAAATACAGGCCTCAGCCCTTGTGCATGCAGCAGACAAAACTGGAAGAGGGTCATATTCAGTTGTATGTATAATGCTGAGAAGAGCAGGCACTGGTAGGAGCAGGGTAGATCCCATATGGTTTGAAGGCTGCCCCACATTCAGGCGCCTGGAATAGCAGGAACTTGAGGATAAGCCAATGCTGCCATTTCACTCTAGGTTTTGATGTTCTTAACCTGGTACCAGTGAATTTGCTACCTTACCTGGCAAGAGAGACTTCCCAGATTTTTTTTTTTTGACAGGCAGAGTGGACAGTGAGAGAGAGAGACAGAGAGAAAGGTCTTCCTTTGCCGTTGGTTCACCCTCCAGTGGCCGCCGTGGCCAGCGCACCGCACTGATCCAATGGCAGGAGCCAGGTGCTTCTCCTGGTCTCCTATGCAGGTGCAGGGCCCAAGCACTTGGGCCATCCTCCACTGCACTCCCTGGCCACAGCAGAAAGCTGGCCTGGAAGAGGGGCAACCGGGACAGAATCCGGCACCCCGACCGGGACTAGAACCTGGTGTGCTGGCGCCGCAAGGTGGAGGATTAGCCTATTGAGCCGCGGCGCCGGCAACTTCCCAGATTTGATTAAGGGAGGGATCATCCTGGTGAGCCCATGTAATCACAGTGGTCCTCAGAAAATGGAGGCAGGAAGGTCAAAATGAGAGGGTGATGTATCCATGGAAACAAGAGATAGGCATGATACAGCTATGAGCCAATGAATAGCAGAAGCCTCTAGAAGCTGGAAGAGACAAAGAATGGATTCTATCCTGGAGCCACCGCTGTTGACACCTTGATTTTAACCCAGTGAGACTCACTTTAAACTTTTGACCTTTAGAACTATAAGATAACACGCCACTAAATTTGTGATAACTTGTTACAGGGGCAATAGGACACTGATACAGCCCATAAAATTCAAATGGCTGAGAAGGCTAGAATGGTCAGGCTGCTTGTGAGAGAAGCTGACTTGCCCTCACTCCCTTTGGCATCTCTGAATTGGCATTATTTCCCAGTGAATTGCCCTTGGGAAGGACACTCTGCCTTACTCTGCACAATATAAATGCAAGGTCCATCTGATACCAGATGCCTAGGTGGGCCAATCTAGAGGGCTTCATATCTGCATTTCCCATGATTTCTGGTTGATATGAGACAATGACCTGTAGTAGCCAAGTGAATATGCATGCTAGGCAAACAGAACTCTTTTTTTCATTTTCTTAATGTAAATCTAGTTTACTATCAGACACATATAGTGTATGTTTGGCCTTGGGTACAGTTTGCCAACTTAGATGTTAACGTTGCTGACTGCAGAGTTGGCAGGTTCTTTCTGTTTAGTTCCACTGAGAGTCTATAAATGTAACCCACAGGACTCCTCAGCACCATTAAAGATGCCAGGCACCATTGGGTGTGTATTTCTGAATTAACACAGTCCTGGATCATCAAGGGTGCTTTGGAGACCTCTACGATGGTCCCACTACAATGCTTCATTTTCTGTTTCTATTTAAAAGAAACAGATTTTGACTCCTTGAACTTAAAGAGTAGCATAGGTATCTATCATAAAACTCACAGGCAAATTTGGCTTCCTTCCCTCTTTCCTTTCTGGCTCCCTAGGTTGTCAAGGCAGCTTTGCAAAACCTCTTCTTTTCCCCAGTTCTACACTTCCACAGCCTCAAGTTAGGTTTCTGAAACCTTCTCCTCTTCTCCCCACGGAATTCTTAGACACTATTCAAGATGCCACACACCATTAGACTTTACCGTCATTCTGATTTTTCCAGGTAACTTCCCTGCCCTTTCTAAGGTGAAAGCAATTGCACCTCTCTCAGTGTCTCTCAGTGTTTCTCTTTGCTCATTACCCAGATGTACAGAACAGAGGCTGAGGAAGCTGAGTAATTCTAACAACAACAACAACAACAACAACAATATTTCCAGGAGATTAGGGCAGGGGAAAAGCTTAGAATACAAGATATTAGGGCTGGCGCTGTGGCGCAGAGGGTTAACGCCCTGGCCTGAAGCGCCGGCATCCCAAATGGGTGCCAGTTCCAGTCTGGACTGCTCCACTTCTGATCCAGCTCTCTGCTATGGCCTGGGAAAGCAGTGGAGGATGACCCAAGTCCTTGGGCCCCCGCCCCCACATGGGAGACCCAGAGGAAGCTCCTGGCTCCTGGCTTTGATCAGCACAGCTCCGGCCATTGCAGCCAATTGGGGAGTGAACCATCGGATGGAGGATCTCTCTCTCTCTCTCTGTCTGTCTCTCTCTCTCTCTCTCTCTCTCTCCTTTCTCTGTAACTCTTTCAAATAAACAAATCTTAAAAAAAAGAAAAAAGAATACAAGATATTAATATTGTTGATCTCTGTCAAAACTGAAAAGAAAGTAAGAGAGCACAGGTAAACATGTTTGGAGATTTAGTTTTTCCAAGAAGGAAATTATCTTGACTATTTTAGGATTTCTATTGGATGGAAACAACAGTGTTTGGCCAGAAGATGTCACTCTTCTAAAACAAATTTAGGCAGTTCCCTAGCACAGGGGGCTGGGATAAAGTGAATCATAGTTGATAAAGATCTGCAAGGCACAGAAGCGTTGGGTAGACACGGACAGTAAGACACATGGGGTAAACTACAATCAATGGGGCCTAATATTTAGCACTTATTAATGACGCCTTTTGTCGTTTATCAATTAGCCATGCCGTCTTTTTCCTTTTTACTTCCTTATTCTCCCCTATGAAGGGTCCTTATTTACTTACTTACATAAACACACAAGGATGTTTATGGGGGTTTGAGAACATATTCCACTAACCTCCCCATAAATCTTACTTATTCTGTATTCATAGTACCCTGTGCTTCTGTAATATAATTTCTTTTTTTATTTTAAAGATTTATTTATTTATTTGAAAGTCAGAGTTACACACAGAGAGGAGAGAAGAGGCAGAGGCAGGCGCAGAGGCAGAGGCAGAGGCAGAGGCTGAGAGGGAGGTAGAGAGAGAGAGGTCTTCCGTCCGCTGGTTCACTCCCCAATTGGCTGCAATGGCCAGAGCTGTGCCGATCCAAAGCCAGGAGCCAGGAGCTTCTTTCAGGTCTCCCACGCGGGTGCAGGGGCCCAAGGGCTTGAGCCATTTTCTACTGCTTTCCCAGGCCACAGCAGAGAGCTGGATTGGAAGTGGAGGAGCCGAGAGTTGAACCAGCACCCATGTGGGATGCCAGCACTGCAGGTGGAGGCTTTACCGGCTATGCCACAGCACCAGGCCCCTGTAATATAATTTCTGACCAACGCCACAATTCACATATTGCTTGGTGTCTGTGGCTGACTATGTGCTCCATAAAGTTGACTCTGTCTTGTGCCTATCTAGCACATAGTCAGTACTCATAAGGAAGTAACTTTCACAAAACGTAAAATGTGTTTTCTTTGCTTTTATTCTAAAGGTTCGATGGGGTATAACTGATATTTGTTTAGTGCTTGCTTCATTAAGCCCTTTCCTGCATTACCTCACTTTTCTTATCAACTCTATGAGGCAGGTAGTTCAAGTCACAGAGTGGTTGTGTAGGGGCATGTAAATAATAAATGACACATGGTTTTGGAGGGGCTCTAATTCACTCTGCTGGTATCAACCCATCAAGATTCTTAGTAGTATGGTGTTCTATGGACCTTTAAGCACGCCATATTCTTTTTTTTCTTGCTCCCATTCCAGCTCCCAGCATGCACCCATGACACCCCACTGCATTTCACCCATGGATCTCAATGATTCACTGACATTCTTGAGACCAATTAATGAGAAAAGCTGGCTCCCATTGAGGTATGAGAGCATATTTTATAGACCATATGTGCATTAAAAGGGGTTTGCTTGAAGAGTGCATGGCCTACCTTGCATGAATGGCAAGTTCCCTCAGCCAGTTGTTTTACATGAGGCTTTCAAAACTGGCTTCAGGGGGCCAGCGCTGTGGCTGACTTGGTTAATCCTCTGCCTGCGGTGCTGGCATCCCATATGGGTGCCGGGTTCTAGTTCCGGTTGCTCCTCTTCCAGTCCAGCTCTCTGCTGTGGCCTGGAAAGGCAGTGGAGGATGGCCCACGTGCTTGGGCCTGCACCCGCATAGGAGACCAGAAAGAAGCACCTGGTTCCTGGCTTCGGATCTGCGCAGTGCCGGCTGTGGCGGCCATTTGGGGAGTGAACCAATGGAAGGAAGACCTTTCTCTCTGTCTCTCTCTCTTACTGTCTATAACTCTACCTGTCAAATTAAAAAAAAAAAAAGTACTGTCGGCTTTTATGAAAATATTAAAAAAAAAAAAAACCTGGCTTCAGAAAACTGGCTCCCAGCCAAGATAACCAGTTAATAGCAGCTGTCACTTTGAGTCCTGCCTTTCCCTTGAACTCTAGAGAATGGCCTTGATCAAGGAAGGGAACCAAGCCCTGAGCTGTTACTATTACCTAGTACCTTCCTTTGCTAGGTCAAGGGGCATGTCTTGCATTTTTAGGACCACTTTAGTTCTAAGCAAACACTATAGTTTTGTGGTTTTTTCTTTTTTTTATATTTTGACAGTGAGAGAGAGAAAGAGAGAAAGGTCTTCCTTCCGTTGGTTCACTTCCTAAATGGCTGCCACAGCCGGCGCTGTGCCGATCCAAAGCCAGGAGCCAGGTGCTTCTTCCTGGTCTCCCATGTGGGTTCAGGGACCCAAGCACCTGGGCCATCCTCCACTGCCTTCCTGGGCCACAGCAGAGAGCTGGACTGGAATAGGAGCAACCGGGACTAGAACCAGCACCCATATGGGATGCCGGTGCCACAGGCAGAGGATTAACCAAGTGAACCATGGCACCGGCCCCACTATATTTTTTTTTTAAATCATCAATTTAATGTTGATGTCCTGCTAACTGGATTTAAATCATAGTCAGCACAGATCAAATGCTGACAAAAAGAGTGGCAATTTCTATCTCACTGTGAAGATGCGTCTTTTTCCAATAAAGTCTGGTACTGCTCTCATTGTTCATGACATTGACATAGCAGAAGGTAAACACTGCCACTGCCTAGGGGAAGAGTTATTTCTTAATGGAGATTTTGGTCTAAGAGGGCCTTTTCCTATCTTTGTTTTCTGTCTTTCTGCCCTTCCAACCCAGGCTTCTCTTACTTGCTCTATGTGGTTTTACAATGGTTGTCAGTCTTGAAACTTATTTCTCAGAAAGTAAAAGGGATTCAAAAAGAATTTGTTATGTAAGTGGTGCAAAACCAAACTTTGCATTTATCAGGGTCTTGAGGATAATTTGAACATGTAAACCAAGCCTTCAAATGTGTTTTGATTGGTTCAGTAGACTTTTAAGGGTATTTGAATATAAAAATATAAATGTTCTTTAGAGGGGCACATGCTTCCTAGGTCAGCTACAGTCTCCGCTACCCCCTAATATCTCATGGCTGCTGCTGTTCACTTTTAGCTGCCTGACTCCGGAAGACATTTTGGACTTTTTTGTGAATGCACGTTTTTTCCCTTTGAGCTTTCTGCTAGTAATCTGTAGATGGGGCTCATTTATTGAGATACACATTGAATCATTCCAGGCTTCCTTCCTGTAAAAATGGTGCAAAAATACAACCTTTTAAATTAAGAAGTTGACTCATTTAAAGGGATAGGTTCACAGGGATAGCTCCACTCTATCCATAAAAGCAAATATCAAGTCAGTGCTATCTCCTATATGACAAGGCAACTTTCTATTGTGTGGGGAGGTAGATACTATGGTTCTCAGCTTCTTGGAGTACAGGCTAATCTTAGTTCACAGCAGGAATTGTCCTTGGACCTACCTTACCCAAGGAATATCCTCCCAGAGGGTGTCTGATGAAGGAACGCACAGATCACTCCCTTGTCTCACAGAGGACACAATTCTACAGGGACTCCCCCGCTCCCTATTAGGCTTTGCTGAGGCTTGCATTCCAACTGCACTGTAGGTTGACCCTTCCCCTCCCCAATTCTGCTTTGCTCATCTCCTTAGGTATATTTCCTGAGAACTTTCTCCAATAAACTTTCTGCCCCAGCTCTGCATCTCAGAGTCTTTTTCCAGAGAACCCAATCTAAGACAAAGAGTGGACCTAGACACAGAAAGGCTGAATGTTTTGTCTCTGCCATATCAATAGGCAAAAAATATAAAGAGTACTGACAATAAAATGCATAAGTCACATAATGTTGTCAGGGAAAGAACCTTTAGAAGCCATCTCATGCTACCCATCCTTTCTCAGATGGGGAGATTGAGATAGAGAACTGGAATGATTGGCTCAAGGTATCATTAGCTAATTGGGTAAGAAACCTTGGATCAGAACCTACCTCTTGTGGTCTAGTTAGGCAGAGTACAGTATTCTGGTATTTAATCAGTTTCTAGGAAACTTCAGTAACACATGAGAGTCAAATCCAACTTTAAGAACTGGGTTTTTAAGCCTATACTCTATGGATAATGCCTCATGGTGAACTTCTGCAGTAAGAAGCCACTGGACCTTCTGAATGGAACTGTGAACTATAGAGAAGCCAGGTCTGAATCAGGGGTGGTAGTATACTTTATTAGCAAACAGTACCATACAGGCAAATCTCACTTTGATGACAAAGCAGACACATGGGCATACTCCCACATGTAGCACTGGGGACAAACTTCAGACACAGAACATTAGACACCAAGTTTACAAACTAAACAGGGTTTACAATCCTTCAATATTTTATTCTTCAGTGGAGTATGAGATCTTATTTAGCAGTCAGTTGTGACAAACAGATGAAATTTTAAAATCTAATTCTCAACATAACTATGGAATGAGGCCAACTCAATCTTCAGAACTGTGAAGCGGATGCCTTATAGAGCCAAAGTCTATCAGCATCTTACATTGTCTTTTGTCTCTCTGGTTGGGAGAGATCAATGGTATCTTCATAATGGATGACCCTCACATATGGTGGGAGTTCTCAGCTCTGATTTCATGTCTAGGCAGATCTGGACTGGCATTCATTTTGATACCCAAATCTGTAGCTTAATAGAATTGATCTAAGTAGGATCAATCAATGGGTTTTCTAAAAAGTTGGAGAAGATAGTAAATGGCACACTTGGAGTACTTCA
This sequence comes from Oryctolagus cuniculus, assembly GCF_964237555.1. NCBI lineage: Eukaryota > Metazoa > Chordata > Mammalia > Lagomorpha > Leporidae > Oryctolagus > Oryctolagus cuniculus. Next base: position 29,577,451 of record NC_091453.1, on the reverse strand, counting down.
ACATGCAAGACTTACATATGTTACCAACTTGATTACTGTTAAAACTGTTACCAGTTCAGAAGTTTAAATAAGCACTCCCCAAGAGGTGTGTCAGGACTGGGTTAATCAGTAAGTGAACAGAAAAACTACATGAGATTAGAGATGAGATTTCTCAAAGCAGTTTGATATAATGTTCAGCAACTCCTTATGGTACTGGAGTATATCCAAGATGTTACTGAAACTCCTAAGTTAGCTAAAATACTTTTGAATTGCAAGAGAAAGAAAGAGTGGCAGAAAAATCCAGCTCTTTGCTCTTAGGATAGGAAAAACTTTGGAAGACCTAAAGTCCTCATACCCAGGGTCCAGAGACTAACATTTGCATTTCTGATAAGGTTAATGGAGTAATATACTTGGTTTGGCTGGTTTTCTCTGGTACTCTTTAATTCTCCTTAAATAAAAAAAATATATTTTTAAAAAGAACTATTTTATGATTGAATTTTTTGGCAGGAGCTTTAAAAAAATTTGGCAATTTTTAAAATGGCCAAGGTAAGAAGTGGGCACTGGTCTGGGCCCATATTACTCCTAAGATAGAGAACATAGTCTTCAGATATAAAATCACTCAATTTTGCTTCTGATATAAAATTTAGTAAATGAAGCAAATTGAGGTTATCATATAGAGCCCTAATTTCCTTTCTGTATTGAGTCTTCATGAATAACAATCAGAAATTTATCATGTATATTTCAGCACTCATTTGAGAGAAATTGGCATGCTAATATTTATGCAAAGTAGCCATGCTGAAGACATATGCAAGTTAAGAGATCTAATTCTATGGTCATAGGAAAAAAAAATATGACCCTAAGGGCCTTCAGACAACTGGGGGCTACCTGAGAAAAAGGAAATACAGCTTTCTTGCCATCGTCATAAAATGCTATCACTGACAAGGACTGACTGCTGTCTGGCCACCTTCCAGGCAGAAGAGAAGATGCCCATTGTAGCTGGGCTCACAGGAGGCTGGTCAGGGAGGCCTCCTAGAGGACAGTTTTGCTGCTCTATTATGCTGCTCATCTTGGGTGGTACACAGAAGTTCCAACAAATCCATTTCATTATAACTCAGTAAGTGCTTTCCTCTGGAAGAAGTCAAAGAAGAAAACATACAAATAGGATAGAGTGCTGAACCTAGATGTCTAGAACATTCCAGGAATTAGAAGTGGCGAGGGGATTCCTGAGGCAGCAGCCTACAAGATGTCCCCATCATAGACTTAGGGCCTGCATGTCCCTACCCCATTCTGTTTCATTTACTATTTCCTAATCCAAAGTAGGAGCTGCTCCCTCCAGGAAGCTATGAGCCTCCAGGCTCTGCACCAATGCATCGCAATTGTTTAAGGACAGAAAAAGGTCAGTCACAGGCTGGGTCTTAACCTACTCCACCTTGACAGGGAGAAAGTCGAACATTTTATTTTTGAAATTATTAGACACTTCACATTGATGGAAGAAAAACGGGACACAGAAATTGTTTCTGAGGAGTACTTCAACTTTAACATTTTGAAATTAAGAGGCAATCAGAAAGTTTTATCAATCAACATGAGTTAGTCTACATAAATAAGGTAGAATTGGATCTTACCAAAATGAATTATATGATTCTTTGGGTGGATTTTACATTAACACAGACTGAGACTAAATGCAAATGATTAAATCAAGTGCACTTAAAATGGCCCAATGATACAGCCTACAATTGGCCAACATTTTTTTATGGTGTTGGGTAAGACTAAGTAGAATGCATGAGGCTGAAATGTTAGGGCCGTGGCAGTAGCTTCCACTTGTACAGGACAAGACACAGAGTGGTTACTGATGTAGAAACCCCAATGATCTTCAGGAGGCCAGGAACAGATGGTAAATTTCTTTCCAGGAAGGTAGGTTTGATTTCTAATGATGGAACATCCTAGATGAATGAATAGAGACCATTAGCAAGAGACTCTTATGCTATCCAGGAGGAATAAAACATATCTGTAAAATCAGTGAATGGCTTTGCCTTGAATATTTACATCTATGATTAAACCAGAGGCTAGAATAAGGGAAATGTGAGTTTTATGTGCCATGACTAGTCTGTGGAGATAAGAGATGCTGAACTCACCTGTGATTCTGGTTCTGGCACCCATATATCTTTTTTGGCTACTTTCCCCAGAGCATTCAAGATCTGAAAAGAAAATGTGACCATGGTATTATGAAATAAAGTTGTATAGTTTCAACAGATCCAAAATCCTGTAGGCCACAAATGAGCATCAAGAGGGAGGGACAGAGAAATGGACATAAGATTCTATCAGGGTAAAGAACTAAACAAATGAATGGATGAATAAAAGGTGGTATGTGTATACAATGGAATCTCTTCAGGCATCTGAAAAGGATGAAATGCTATCATCTGTGGCAGCATGGATGAGTCTGGAGGATGCTATGTGAAGTGAATAAGCTGGTTACAGAAAGACAAATACCACATGTTCTTCCTCATATGTGGGAGCTAAAAAAGTTGATCTTATATTCTCTTAGAAGTAGAGAATAGAAAAGGTCACCAGACACTGGGAAGGGTAAAGAGTAGGGGGTATTGGAGAGGACAGGTAATGGGTACCAAAATACAGTTAGATAAGAAGAGTAAGTTCTAGTGTTCTATAGCACAGCATGGTGACTACAGTTAACAATAATTTGTTATGTATTTCAAAATGCTAGAGGATTTTGAAAGTTCTCAACATAAAGAGGTGATAAATGTTTGAGGTGATAGAAATGCCCATTATCCTGATGTGATCATTACACATTGTATATTGTATTTACTCCATAAATATGTACAATTTTACATGTCAATTTTTTAAAAAGTAAAGTTTCAACCTCACATGTGTCATCATGTACCTTACAAAGGAAAGGAAAAGCTAGAAAGATCAGATGGTAAAAACACTGCTGCACTTGATGGGGGCAAGTGCCTCAACTTCCTCCCTTACCTCTCGAGCAGCTCGCTCCCCAGCCTCCACTGCGCCTTCCATGTAACCACTCCATTGTGTGGCTGTCTCTGTACCAGCAAAATAAATCCTGCCCACGGGCTGGCGAATTACCCTTAAAGGGAACAAAAATGTCACACAGAGTTACCTGGGAAAGCACTGAGGTAAAATGAGCCAATTACTGCCCTCATTTACTCCATAGAACATAGGAAAACTCAATTGTTGAAAAAACAGCCAGGGTGGCAAAAAAAAAAAAAAACAAAAAACAAAAAACAAAAAAACAAAACAAAACAAAAAGACCTAAATGAAAGATCTCTGTGAGTGAGATCCCAGCGGAAAGAACAGGCCATCAAAGAAGGAGGTACCTTTCTCTGAAGGGAGGAGAGAACTTCCACTTGGACTATGACCTTGTCTAAATAAGATCAGAGTTGGCAAACTCAAAAGGCTTCCATAGCCTTGGCAACTCATGACAAGAGCCTGGGATGATCACTGATGCCATAAACAAGAGTGTCAATTGTTAAATAAACAACAGGAGTCACTGTGCACTTACTCGCCATGTCACCATGTAGGATCTCTGTCCTAAATGTGCTGTACATTGTGAATTAATGCTATAACTAGTACTCAAACAGTATTTTACACTTTGTGTTTCTGTGTGGGTGCAAACTGATGAAATCTTTACTTAATATATACTAAATTGATCTTCTGTATATAAAGATAATTGAAAATGAATCTTGATGCGAATGGAATGGGAGAGGGAACGGGAGATGGGAGGGTTGAAGGTGGGAGGGAAGTTATGGGGGGGGGGAAGCCATTGTAATCCATAAGCTGTACTTCGGAAATTTATATGTATTAAATAAAAGTTAAAAAAAAAAAAAACCAGCCAGGGCGACACCACTCCAGGTGGCAGGGTGCTCCTTTGTTTCATAGCAGCCTGCACACAAGGATCTGAACTTTCCAAGCCAAGGAGCACAGGGGTGTCAGATTATCAATCACCAAAAGGTAATGCTGACCTTTTCCAAGCCAGCCAGAACTGGAATAGAACATGCATTCAATACACAGATGTATTTTCTGTATGTTCCTGCTTGTGGTCCATTCTACTTGCCTACACTGTCTTTCTGAGCTTCCCACAGGGCAGCAAAGCCCAGCCATGTGGGCATTCTCAGTGTCTGAGGAGGAAGTGCAGTGGCGAGTGGCTAGGAAAGGAGATCAATGGTCATTTCCGGTAAAGGGGAGACTGGAGGGATTATATAGATGTGTCCCCTTAAAAGACAACCTCTGGTGGTCAGTGCTATGGTGTAGTGGGCTAAGCCTCTGTCTGCAGCACTGGCATCCCATATGGGTATCAGTTCTAGTCCTGGCTGCCCTCTTCTGATACAGCTCTCTGCTATGGCCTATGAAAGCAGTAGAAGATGGCCCAAGTGCATCTGCGTGGGAGACCCAGAAGAAGCTCCTGGCTCCTGGTTCAGAACGGCCCTCCTCTGGCCATTGTGGCCATTTGGGGAGTGAACCAGTGGATGGAAGACCTTTTTCTCTGTCTCTCCCTCTCTCTGTCTGTAACTCTACATCTAAAATAAATAAATAAATAAATAAATAAATAAAATCTTATATATAAAAAAGACAACCTCTGGGGCCAGTGTTGTGGCATACTGGGTAAAGCAATGCCAGTATCCCATATGGGCTGCTGTTTGAGTCCTAGCTGCTCTGCTTCCTAACCAGGTCCTTGCTAATGGCCTAGGAAAGCAGCAGGAGATGGCCCAATTGCTTGGGCCCCTGCCTCTCATGTGGGAGACCTGGAAGTTCCTGGTTACTGGCTTCATACCATCCCAGCTCCAGCCATTGCAGTCATTTGGGGAGTGAACCAGTGGATAAACAATCTCTGTCTCTTCCTCTCTCTCTGAAACTCTGTTTTTCAGACAAATAACTAAATCTTTTAAAAAAAAAAAGACAACCTTTGTGTAGCTGGTTTCTATGAACTTATCTAGGGACTGGCTGAAGGGCAAGGAAATGGACCTCTTGCAAAGATACTCTGCCAGAGAGAAGCAAGGAAGGGCTGGGCTGAATGGGCAACTGTTCTCTCCAACTGCCTAGGCATGGATTCCTGTCACATCTCTAGTCACTTTCATGAAGTCTTCCAAACTGCACTACCATTCTCACCCCTATCCCAAGTCCTTCACCTCAGCCCAGTCCCACTGGTATACCTTTTTCCAATTCAGGATCCCTGGGCTTCATCTATTCCTGATCCTACTCCTATTTTCTAGACTTCTCCTTTGATTCCATTACTAAACCACTTCATCAGTTCTGTTATCACTAACAAAGGGTATTTGATTCAATGAAGAAAAAAAGACAAGTAAAACCCTCCTATATGGAAAGGGTTGACAAATACCTCTTCCTTCTCGATGGACAAATGTGACTTTGCATTAACTTTCTAGCTCTGTTCCTTGGAAACCAGATGTAGGTATAATACCACCTATGTGACCAGGCAACACTGCTTATGCTAAAAATGCCTCTCCCTACCCCCACATTGGTAAACTGTATCAAGACTTGTACCTGGTAGGAGGCTATCCCTTTGGACTTCCGTGAGTATGATGTTCTTGTAACTGAACAAGTGATCCTGGACAGTATGCCTATGAGACAGTGTGTCTCAGGCTTATGGAGCAAGGGCTTTTAAAGTTAAGGTGGACTCCTCTACCCTGAGTGGATCCCCTGTCCTCACAACTTAGCTGTATACAGTAAGAACTGCTCCCTTTGAAGAATTAATGCTCTGTTGGAAAGACAGGTGTATTGGATGAACACATCCAATATCCCTTTGTGTACACTGGTGCCAAGGAGCCTAGGATAGTCTTGTGAGATTACGTGTCGAGTTGAGCTCCAAAAGGCCTTCTGGAGGCCACTGCAGCTTCTCTCATTCCCACAAGTACTGCTGACATCTGAAGTCTCCTCCTCCACCTCAGCATTCTGCTATTGCTCTATGTGCCAGTGGCCATGGTTCTATGTACTAACTTCCTTATTTTCCTACGGACATCCAGAAATATGCAAATTGACTATCTGGGATATTAGAAATAGGAATGCTGACTACTCGTTCCAGGCTTTTCCATTGAACTTTGCTCCTTTTTATAAGGGTGGTACAGGTCTTGTATTAGTGGAGTGCTTGTGTAGTACCTTCCATATTGAGTCATGATGCCTGGGGGGAAGTAGGCTGTGTAGCAGCCCCCGGAATATTGTTCTTCACACCAGTTCTTCTCTTCATAATGCACCGGCTGCAGTTTAGTGGATAGACAATTGCAAAGAGAAAATACAGATGAAATGCTGCCAGTCAACAATGAAACCTCTTGTGTGTTTTACTTTAACAGAAATTAGCAAATGCCAAAAAATGTATGCTTTGATTTTCTCAAGCTCTTGATGAGGGGAGACATGAAGTTTTTATAGCTAAGTCCACAGGAAACCCCACCAACAATCAGCCTGTAGGAGGGTCTACTTGAATCTTTCAGAACCCCTTCTTTATGCTGGAAACAGGAATGACGGGAATACTGCTATGAAGGGAACAATTAATATAAAAAATATTTCCTAGCGGACATGACAAAATTTTCTCTGATTTCCCTAACACTAACATTTTGAAGGTTTATTATTTGAGCAGTTCAGATACAAGTTCCTGTAATGGTTCCTGCTATCAGCAGGTTCTTCAGAAATAATTTCATCCTCCTAATCACTTTCAGTGGTGGACTAAAAGCTGAAATTCCTAAATGAGTTGTGAATTGAATCTACACATGGGAAAATAAATTGGTATGACTTGGACTTGGGCAGATAGTCTAGATTCAGGGTATTTTGTCATGCATATACCACTGTGTCTTCAGCAACAAATGATGACACATTTCTGGGATTTTATTTTGCAGCAGGCAGTTGACCCCAATATCAAAGGTAGGACCTCTGTTCTGGGAACCATTCTCACTCATCTTTGACATAATCCCTGCAGCTCCAAGCTCTGATCACAATTGGCTGCCAGTTATCCAGTGAATACTTGAACAGTCCAAAGGAGCCACTGTGTCAGAAATTCCATGCACCTGAAACCAGCTTTTAATGGCCTTTTGTGATTGTTGAAGTTAATCCTCCAAGTTAAGCATAACCCTTTATACTCTCCTCATAAGACTGTCAGAAAATCAGAATCTGCTTTGCTTTACCACTTAGAGCAAGCAGAGCTGAACGTGCTAGGGATTAATGCCAGGGCTTTCTTACTTGTAAAGCTTCTTCTGATCCCAGCACTCTAGCATACAGTTCGCAGATTTTCCGCTTCCTATAAAATAAGAACCAAAAAGTGTTAGGGAAGTAATAAGCTGTTGAGTATAGAATAAACTTAGTGAGTTCTAGGACTCCTGCCAAAGAACCAGACTGAATACTGAAAAATTAATATCAATGGCTTTATGTAACTATACAAAATGAACAGTTCAATGAGTCTCCATATTCAAATTGACTTTCTTTTTTTTTTTTTTAAAAAAAGATTCTATTTATTTGAGAGGTGGAGTTTCACACAGTGAGAGGGAGAGACAGAGAGAAAGGGCTTCCTCCCACTGGTTCCCTCCCTAAATGGTGTCAACGGCTGGAGCTGTGCCAATCCGAAGCCAGGAGCCAGGAATTTCTTCTGGGTCTCTCATGTGGGTGCAGGGGCCCAAGGACTTGGGCCATAGTCTACTGCTTTCCCAGGCCATAGCAGAGAACTGGATTGGAAGAGGGGCAGCCGGGACTAGAACCAGTGCCCATATGGGATGCTGGTGCTTCAGGCCAGGGCTTTAATCCACTGCATCACAGCGCCAGCCCCCAAATTTCTATGCCTCAATATGGTCATTTGATCAGAAGACTCAACAAAATTTTCCTTCTTTTTATATTTTTGCCTTTTATTATCCAATACCATATCAATTTGAGATAAAAATAGCAAAAATAAATATAATTACATTTAGTTCAGTCTTAAGAACTGATTTTACATAATTTTTCTGGAATATGTAGAATTCCAGAATGAATTATTTTATGTCTATAGTACATATAGACTGTGCCTTACACCTATCCTATATTTGTCTATTAAATATAAAGCTAATTTAATCTTCTGAGTATAATATAAGATATAGTTTAAATGTATAAAACTACTCTAAACTATACGTTAAAGGCTAACAAGCAGTATTTGTTAAAAAATATGGCAAAGATAAATCAAACGTGTAAGACGAGCATGAAAAATTGATGAGACAAATGGCCAAAAATATGCAGGAGGTGGGGAGAGAGGGGAAAATCAAGCTTACTTGTGACAAAAGAAACAGATGAACAACATAAAATTTTATGTTAACAATTAAATTAGAAAATATTTTTAAAATATGCCCCTAATTTTTCTGAATACTGTGGGACAAAACATAATCATAGAAATGTATCTAAATTTTTAAATTTACACCATTCATATACCTTTTAGAACTTCTATATCACAGGTACAAAGTCAGAAGGAAAATGTGGAATTAGAAGCATGGCTCATTGCTACCATTTTTACATGGAAGGTTTTAGGGAGAAACAAATGCCACTCCTGAAATAATGTCACACAGCATTAGGTAGATGTTTAAATTCCAGGATAGAAAGGAAAAGTTTGGTTTCCTTCAAAGAGTTGTTCTTACTACACATCAAAAATCCTAAGTGAAAGAGGCATGCATTTAGCTCAGTTGTTAAAATGCCACTTGGGATGCCTGCATCCCATTATTAGAGTGCCTGGCTTTGATAACTGGCTCCATTTCTGGTTCCAGCTTCCTGCTAATGCACATACTCGGTGGCAGCCAGTGATGGCACAAGTTTGCGTCCCTTCTCAGGGTAATGGTTCAAGTACTTGGGCCTCTGCCACCCATGTGGGAGATCTGGGTTGAGTTCCTGGTTCCTGGCTTTGGTTTGGTCCAGCAACAACCATTGTGGGTATTTGGGGGAGTAAACCAACAGATGGGCGATCTCTGTCTCTGTCTCTCTATACATCTCTGCCTTTCAAATTAAAGAAATACATAATTTTTAAAAAAGAGAAAAACATGTAATTCCTAAACACCCTTTCACAGATTTTGATAGAATAAGTTCTGTGAAGCTCTGCTCTTGTCAATGGCATATTCAGTAAGGGTTTTGCCTTCCTAGAACTTTTGAGACATTCAGCCACCATGTGGAATCATAACCAAATGTCTATCCCCAGGCTGCTATTTATTTTACTATTAATAAGGAAGGCAAGCAGGAAATCCAAAAGAAAATGTCAAGCTTAGTGTGGCATAATGAAAAAAATGTATATTATATGCTAGTCCTGGTTTCCATGGTTGGAAAGTATGTGTCCTTCCAAAATTCCTATGTTGGAAATTAACCCCCAATTTGATGGTTTAATGAGGCAGGAACTTTTAGAAAGTTATTAAGTCACAAGGACTTCTCCATTTAGCTCACATTTTCTGTTATTTTTCTCTATTCACCTTACAGAGAAACCCTACCTCTCAACTACTGCAAATGAACACAAATATGTAAAATTAAATTAATATACGCATATGGGCAAGGGCTGGGTTGCAAAGGCAACAGCAAGATATAGAAACATTGATTTGTTGGCATTTTGAGAGTATCTGTGAAGTATTTTGTTTTCTCGATGGTATTCTATTGTTGTTTGTGTGACAAACAAAATACAAGCTGACCTTCCATCTATTTTTCAGATATACAGTCTCACCTGATTTCCTTATGAAGCTTGGCAAGCCGATCAGCTTTACGGGCAACGATGAAACTATAGAGAGAAGTTACATTTGAATGATTAGTTCACTGCCCTTCTTTTGCAAGTGTTTGTATCTCTACCCACTCAGCATTAAAGAACTCTCCTAGATCCTCTCCTCTCCCAGAATAAATGCCAAGTAGTCTTTAGTTGACTGCTGTGTCCAAAACCCCTGTTAGGCTATGGGCCCCTAAATGACAGGTCATCTCCATGTCAATATTAAACACCCAAAGTTTAACACAGTGTTTGACATACAGTAGGAAATCAAATGTTGGATGAATTAATGTTGTGCTAAATGATTATTCTGGTAGACTGTTGACTTCTGCCAAATACTTGCTCAAAGCTGGGAAAACAAATACAAATATGTGTCTGAAATAGATGCCATGGTAGGCTCCTCACATTCCTCTTCAGGACCAGGTACTTAGTACCCTTACCTCACAGCTGAAACTTACCCCAGAAATCTTACTTGGCAGCAGACAACTGCCTGCTTCAAGGTCCTGACCCTTCCCAGAGGCAACTGGTACCATTTGGGTCAGTTTAGGACAACTCTGAAGGACTATCAGCTCTGGAGCTTCCCATGGTCTGAGGCCTTTGTTGGGACAACATTAGAGCCTAACTTCTCCCTGTGTCTGGTCCTGATTCCTTCTGTTGTCATAGGCAATAATCCCCAGACTACTTCCCAGTAAACCTCCTGATCCCAAATCTCCATCTCCAAGTCAGGTTCCTGGGAAACCAACCTAACATAGTCCCCAAATAAAGCATCGTCATAAAACTCAGTCATAATCTGTCTGCTTCCCTTTAATCAAATAGATTCTATTTATTATGCTGGCATTAATAATTGTATATTTTAAAGAATTGAATCATGACATAAAATCGTTAATTATACTATTATTAGAAAGCTTTCAAAAATCCAAATGAGGTAAAGGACAATGAAATGATTTCTTCAGTGGAAAATAGTTTTTAAATTGTAATTCTTTTTTTCTAGACCCAAAAGACAAATAGATCAGGGCTGAGAATGCAAGGGCTGAAAGTAGATATTTCCTCCTCTCCACCCCAAAATTAAACTGCTACTCAATTCGATTGGCAATGCTTTTAGGGCTGTTATTTGAGAATATTCTATGATACAAAGACACAAAATATGTTCATCCCGAGAAGAGTTAGAATCTATGGATTATTTAAGAAATCTGAACTACTTAACATTATGGGATAGTCATAATTTTGTTTAACACATCAAGATGTGAATAACTATGAATTTTAGCTAAATTTTAGGTTTATGCAAGAATCACTAAGTTTAGATATATGCAGTATTTAAAAGAAAATCACCAATATTTAATGAAAGATTAAGTGATTTATCTGAAGAGCTTTTTAGTGCTACCTATTTCTGTAAACATCTCAAGTCATGACTGAAATAATCTCTTTTATCTCATTCTAACAACGGACAAATATCCTTTGACTATCTTTGATGTTTTATTGCAGAAATTAAAAAACCTGGCTGGCTTTGTGTTGGGGATATTTCACAATTCTAAAGTACAAGGTCCTTTCCAGTTCCCAAAAGATGTCGGTTATTACAAACACAGTACTGGGCATTACCACTCCTATCTTTGAGGCCAAGAGCAAAAAGCAGAGTGGGATCATATATTCCCAAGGCTTTCATTATCAAGAGGCAATTGTGATAAAACAGGGGAGAGGTTGGTAAACTAGTATGAAGGGGAAAAATAAGCTTTTCCCTCATCCCTCATAAATTCATAGTTGGGACAGACTTCCGCAGCAAAAGACAAGTTAACAAGAAAAAGTTTATTAATGCGTGCAGTGCACAGCACATGGGAGAAACCTCAGTGAAAAGTAACTCAAGGCAGTGGTTTAGGAATGCAGCTAATATAGTACATCCAACAAAGAACAATAAATTTTAGAGAAGTGACAAGACAAAGGAAAGCAGTCCCAGGCTTCCAAAGGCAGGAAACTGTGGGAAAGTAAATATCTGGAAAGGCATTAATGGAGTAAAATCTGCTCTGCCTTCTTAGAGCTGATAAAGGGTTGTCTCCAATACAGGAGAATTTACATCCTACATCCTGTGTGTAGATGGGAAATGGGGGAGGAGAGAAACACCTTTTCTCTCTTCAAATTTCTGTCCTGTTTTTAGATAAGCAGAGGGAAGACAGAGAGTTTTCTCCCCACCCCCAACTTAATTGTCTTCAGCTCAACAATCCTCCTTATTTTGGGGAGGCGTGTTTTAGTTTCCCACAGGTACAGTTTCAGTTAGACAGGAGCAATAAGTTCTGGTGATCTGTTTCAAAGCAGGATGACTAGTTAATACTAATATACTGTATATTTCAAAAACAGTTTAAATAGTGGATTTTACATGTTCTCACTATAAATAAATGATAAATATTTGAGGTGATAGATATCTTAATTAGCCTGGTTTGATCATTCTATAGGATATACATATATTGAGACATCACATTGTACCCTATAAATTAATTATTATTTATCAACTGCAAAGAAAGCTAATGAATAAATGCAGATTAGAACATCATTCTCTAGGAGCTACCTAAATAACCCCATTGACATCTGGAAGGGTCCTGCTATACATATCACAGTAAATAATGCCAAATAAATGAGAAAGGCATATGTCACCCAAGGAAAAGGAAGCATCTATGTTCTTCCATCCAGAGTTAGATTAGTCTTATCTAACATTCTCCTGGAACCTGTACCCTAGTCTCTTGCTTTTATCTGGAATAGAGCAGCTAATGCCAAACTACCAAAAACAACCTATAGCCTTTCTTTCCCTATGTAGTTAGAGGTAAAGGGGATGCGTTATTCCTATGGTCATTAAATTGTAAGCACCTGCCCATCTCAGGGAAGCTGGTACTATTTCTCATCTTTTACAGTCAGTGAAGTGGTTATAAAATGTATTGTTAGCAGTCCATTAGCTCAGTCTGCTTTCTAAATCCCTTTGGACATGCGTCTGCTTTTTTGGACTCTGGAAATTTCCTTCAATGATATGATATGCATGAGCTCACCTCTCCCTCTGGCAGGAGGCATGCGTTTTCCAGGAGCAAAGAGGAAAACACTGGTGTCTAAAAGTCACTAAATTCCATTGAAGCTGTGTTATTTTGTGAAGGTATGGTAGAAAAAAAAATAACTTTTGTTTGCATAGTTTTTGAGGAGGGCCAAAGGGCAGGCAACTGGGAGGCTGGGCTCTCCTTAGCAGGTCCTTTGTAAAGGGTCTGTTTCTCTTTCTGGATCCCTAGCTCCCAACAGGCAGAGCAGCTGTGTGTTAGGATGAGCGGAGAGGAGAAGGGCTCTCCTCTACTGTACACAGAACCATCCTGCACCATCTCTGTACTTCCACAGGTAAGGGAAATACTGTTGGTGAAGGGTAACTATGGAGAAACCAATCAGAAAATTTATGCCATCCACTCAAGGCCTGGCTCCACTCTGACCTGTGCTTTCGAATTGGCCAGCCATCTTCTACCCCAGGGTAACAACTAACATTTTCTATGTGTCAGATGCTTTCAATGGAGGAAAAAGTTAATTTTTGGAAACCTGAATCTGATAGGTTTTATAGGATAAAGTGAAACCAACCTGCTTATTAATATTTCTGAAATTAATAAGCTGTGTGGGTTCTTGCCATGAATTCAGAGAAGAATTCTGAATACTGGCTCAAACAGACCAGACGACATGGTAAGTTTTTTAAGTTTTTATTCAGTGAGAGAAATGCACTGGAGAGTGAGGGCTCTAGCTAAACGAGAAAGGGAAGTCTGGAAATTAAGTTGGAATCCATACCAAGCAGAAAGCAGGCCAAGAGCCACTTGCAGCAAACGTTTGGTTATGAGCAGCTACTAGCAGCTTATCACGGGCAGTGAATGGAAGGCAGAGAGCTGGAGGCCAGAAGGCCATGCGCCCCAAAGGCACAGGGCAACAAGGGGATCCAGGGCAGTGAAGGAAAATAAGGGAAGGGCCCACTATCCTCCATGCCTTTTATCCACTTCCAAAGGGGCGTGGTTAATTAGTCTGGTTGGCAGGTGGGTGTGCAGGTATGATTAGGTAGGGGCATGAGATCACACAGAGGGTGTGGTGGAGAGTGTGGTCTCCAGCTTACAGACCTCATCAATTTTATCCTAACTGCTTGCCTACATTATTAGCATTCAGTTTTCATTCCAGAATGGGTGCAAACATTCTGTCTCTATGCAAATTTGGCTATCACATCATCTGTCTAGCTGTTTTTTTTTACTTCCTCCTCAATACATAAATTGTATGGGAGAAAAAAATGATGTGCACAAGCACAAGATAGTGTTAATTTTGGTAAAGTTTCCCAGTGTTCTCATACCACCCACAAACATTACTATAATATTTTAATCAATGGAAATATAATACAGTTTTATAGGGTTATTTATCATTGTCCTAACTCAATTCCAAAACAATATACTTGGCTAGGTTCTATACCAATCTACCAATACAATCTGGAAAATGAAGAACTCTTGCTCTAACTTACCCCATTATGGCAGGCAGTGATCCATCTGGCTTGGTGTCATCCAGGGTTATTGAAATTGGAGCTTCTTCATCTTCAATGATCATGCAACCACAGTAATCTTAACCAGGACAAATTAATAGGAGATTGACACCAATGTCATCAGAGGCATTGATATACATACAAAACACATATGAACTATTTTGCTATAAGGAAGGTGAATCTTAAACAACTGGTATTTGCCCTAAGCCTAGAAGCTACTTCTTGTTGAATATACACATTTACTAAACAAGGATGTCTATTTACCACCATATATGGAAAACAACCCATCTCTATCACCTTTACATAAAGGGCTTATGACCAATGCTTGGCAAAAAAGGTAAGACGGTCTTGGATCCCAAAGTACATGGGGGACAAAGTAGGATGTGTCAGAGGGAATCATCTCACCAATTATCAACCCTGAAGGAATAACATATGAGCAGAAGGCTTTTTAACAGGAGTCATCATATCTCATGAACCTACCAAATCTCAGACCTACAATACCCTAATGGTGGGTATTACTGTTAATACTTTACATTTAGAGACTGATGTTAGTAAGAAAGTGCAGTCCAGGATGTCTGACTTCAAAGCAATGCTCTTTCCACAATGTCCCTTGGCCTTACTTTGTTTATAAAGAGTAAGTAGTAAGACAAATGCCAGGAGCTAGGGCAATGGCGGCACCACAACTGGTATGACCTCCTCCTTTGCTCCTACTGGCAACAAGTATCTTTGGGGTCATTTTGTGTTGACAGAGCTATGAGGAAATCAACAGAATAATATTTCTGATTCTTTCACTATCAATTTGAAAACAATTTTTTTTTGTTTAGAGCCTTTTGCTCAATATTCCTAAAGAACACAGTTCCTTCACTTAATGCAGTTTAAATATGAATAAGAACCACCTACCCTTCTTCTTCCAGAAGGCCTCTTTGTAATACATCATACACTTAATGATAGCTCCCATGGGAAGACGTTGAATTAGTTGGTTTCTCTCTGGTGGAAGTTCTGGTTTGAAGTGGATTTTAGCAGTCAAGGTTGGAGGGATGGCACTAAGTACATATTTGCACTAAAATACACATAAGCAAAATATCATGTTAAGTAGTGAGCTACAGTTCTTGCAGAGGGCATGAAAATCATCTTTATTATTTTGAATGACATCGAGCAATAACCACATACAAAATGAGGCAACAAAACAAAGAGTTAGGTCAATCGATGCTGGTAATTTGGGAAAATGAGGCAGAAACATGCCAGCATTAATTATGCCATTGCTTGGATTACATTTGATTAGAAACTGTAGAAGATACAAGGCCTATTTATTGTGTGTTCATTTTGATAAAAATTAATTACCTCATAGGTTTCATGATTCAATGTCTCCACTACGATATTGTCATTAGTTTGATCAACATATGTGACAGGACATTTCAGCTTCACTCGGTCCCCAAGGAGGTCCATTATCCTCTCGCTTACTTGGCCAGATCCACCGATAAACTTGCGTTCCTATAGGAGAAGGTAGGCCAGAAAGGAAATGTTATAAAAGCCCAAGGAAGGAAAATCATATTGGCACTGATTAAGGAACCTCCAGAAAGTTGCAGGTCACACCTTCACCCTCTACACACTTGACTGTTGGAAGAGCTCATTAAGACAGAAGCAAAATCTGCCAAGACACCTCAATTATCATTCTCTGCACAGCTTCCAGCAGTGAAAGACAGTTACTAGTTAACAAAATCACAGAATCAGAAGAAATGTTCACCTATACCAGTACTGTCCTGACCAAATTGGAACATCAGTAAGTCCTTGGGCTGCAAATGTCCAAGAGTGTGGTGCACAGAAGGAGCCGTGGAAAAAGGAGGGTGCTAAGCTTTTCCCAGCAGATGTGGTTTCTAACTACACTCGACTGCTCTCAGTCCTGGGCTATGATTGTCTGGGTAGGCAAAGATGTAGGCAATGTCATATTATATACAATGTGATTCTAAGAGAGTATATTTAGGGTGCTCTTAGGGATAGCCATGCTCTATCTGTCATTATCAAATGAGGTTCTAAGAGTGTGAATCTCAGATCTTGAGCAACTTTCTACAAAACTGTCCAAAAGTTTGACAGCAGAGGCAGCGGGATGAAGGCTAAGTGCCTGACTGTTATTCAGTATGCTGCCCACTGACACCTGCTATGCTTATTTTTTTTCCTGTTTTCCTCTTTACATTTATTTGTAAAATCTATAGAGTTTTAAGTCACACGTTCCCTTTTTATAACAAAAATTTAAAGGCTGCTGGATGCAAAATAATTTATATATAGTATGAGATAATATAATGCAATATAATATAATACCGTATCCTTGTGGTGGGGGCAGGGATTTAGAGACCTGTCACTCGGAGCCAGCCTTGCACATGCAGATGACATCCCACCCTGACTACCATAGCGACCCCTGGCAAGTTCTCACCTCGATTGGGGTCCCCAAGTTTCCACTCAGAGGTCGGGGAGAGGGCCTCGGGACACCCCTCCAGCTTGGAGCCCCGCAGCAGCCAGAGGCGCACCACAACGCGCCGGTTCCCGGCTGGGGCGGCGGTGTGCCAACCTGCTATGCTTATTGTGGAAATGGTTCCAGCTTAATCTAAGAAGGTAAGTCCTCAATACAATGAATTTGTTAAGAACCCGGGGGATACTTTTAGTTTGCCATAGAAGGTTCTTTCAGTGGTCATAAATATACATTGGTAGCCCAACATTTGAAAATTAAGTACCCAAATCACAAACACACAATGATTTTTGCACTTTTATAACTGGCTACTTTTTTTTTTTTTGACAGGCAGAGTGGACAGTGAGAGAGAGAGACAGAGAGAAAGGTCTTCCTTTTGCCGTTGGTTCACCCTCCAATGGCCGCCGCGGCCGGCGCGCTGTGGCCGGCGCACCGCGCTGATCCGATGGCAGGAGCCAGGAGCCAGGTGCTTTTCCTGGTCTCCCATGGGGTGCAGGGCCCAAGCACCTGGGCCATCCTCCACTGCACTCCCTGGCCACAGCAGAGAGCTGGCCTGGAAGAGGGGCAACCGGGACAGAATCCGGCACCCCGACTGGGACTAGAACCCGGTGTGCCGGTGCTGCAAGGTGGAGGATTAGCCTAGTGAGCCGCGGCGCCGGCCAACTGGCTACTCTTTTAATGACACCACTAAGGCTCTTTATAAAAATATTCTCTAGTGGTTAAGATCTAAATTCATGATTTGTCTTTCTTCCAGAAGACTAGTATCATTTAATATATATTCTGACCTATATTTTCCAAGAGTTGCTTGAATTTTAGTGTAGTGGAAAGACCATGAACTATTTCTGTCTTATTCATGTCTACTACTTTAGTATTTGTTGAATTAAATTACTAAAGGACAAACTTAAGTTCTTCAATAATGATACTGTGATAATAGTTTGAGATTCATAATCTCAACCTTACTTTCCAAAAGCTCATGTAGAGTTTGGCTATAAGTATCCTAACTCCTCTGAATGAAGGACACAAATACCAAATATGAATCAATATAACTCAGAAAGTAAAATATGGGTTACAAAGAGTAATGTAGAACTTTTGCCTGGTAAGTAAAGACACAAAATGCAACTGCCTTGCATTTGCCAAAGCTAAGGGTCAAATGGGCAAATAACTCTTGGTGTCAAAAGAACAACATGGGGATTTCCTAAGGAGAGTAATAATTCATATGCATAGAAAGTCTCTACACTTTTTACTGGCATTAAGAATTTAGGGAATCAGAGAACAGAGCATAAAGTTAGAAGTGAACTGCTACTAATTAAACCTCATCTTATCCAGGCACAACATTCCTAGAAAAGAGATATCCATTCTCTCTGGACAAGGATGAGCCTAGAAATAAAAAGAGTCTCAGAGTCTGAGGAATCAGAGAATTGGGATTCTGGCTTCACCACCAGTTTGCTGAGGATACAGTCAATGAACAAAATGAGTTCCTTTATTAGTAATGCAAGTGGGATGGAAGCTGGGCAAATGCAAGTGGGTGGCCAAAATGTAGGATTCAAGATGTAGAATTTACTATTGCTAACAGTGGCCATAAAATACCTGTGTGACAAGAAGAGAGAACAGCCACTTTCATTCTAACAGTTAACCCAAAATATCTCAAAGAAATGGGTCAAAAACTTTATGTCTAGATCAGAGATGATTTTTTCAGTGCACTGATTTTGTAAGCAGAATTTATTTTATTTCAGGATTTTAGCTTCCTAAGTTTAGCCTATTTTCTCCCACCTCAAAAAGGAAGGAACTTATTTCCCAAGACCTATTAATTCAAAAGAAAATAGTCTTTAGCTGTGAACTTTTCAGGAATGAAAATAAATATTTTTGCAAAAAAGTTTTCTGAGCTCATTTCATACTGCTAAATGTTCATGTTTCAAAATACTGAAATAATTAAGACACTGCCTGGGAGAGAGAAAAATCACAAATCAAGTTAGAGTCTCAGAACAGACGTGCCATACCTGGCCCCCATTGGTGATTGAGAAG
The DNA here is from genome assembly GCF_964237555.1 of Oryctolagus cuniculus. NCBI lineage: Eukaryota > Metazoa > Chordata > Mammalia > Lagomorpha > Leporidae > Oryctolagus > Oryctolagus cuniculus. Next base: position 29,558,752 of record NC_091453.1, on the reverse strand, counting down.
ATCCGCGTGGTGCCACCACACTGCTTTACATACCACAAGAACCACAGGGCAGATACCTCATGAGGCTCAGAGGTCACATTGATGTTCACAAAAAGATAGGCGAAGTGTCTGGCAGTCCTGTTCACAGAACAAAAGTCTAGGTTAGTAGTTAAGACTTAACATGAGCCATGGATCGTATGTTCCGAAAATACAATGCAGTATGGTTAGAAAGTAATTTTATTGCTTTTGGGGAAAAAATCTTAAGGCTCAATGTCTGAAGAAATGCATTTTTGTTGGCTGGCGCCATGGCTCACTAGGCTAATCCTCCGCCTGCGGCGCTGGTAGCCCGGGCTCTAGACCCAGTTGGGGAGCCGGATTCTGTCCCGGTTGCTCCTCTTCCAGTCCTGCTTTCTGCTGTGGCCTGGGAAGGCAGTGGAGGATGGCCCAAGTGCTTGGGCCCTACACCTGCATGGGAGACCAGGAGGAAGCACCTGGCTCCTGGCTTCGGATAGGCACAGCGCACTGGCCTTAGTGGCCATTTGGGGGGTAAACCAAAGGAAGGAAGACCTTTCTCTCTGTCTCTCTCTCTCTCTCACTGTCTAACTGCCTGTCAAAAAAAATGCATTTTTGTAACTCTTGGGGAAAATAAAGTGTTCTGCTTTTTTAAAAAAAGATTTTATTTATTTATTTGACAGGTAGAGTTACAGACAGTGAGAGAGAGAGAGACAGAAAGGTCTTCCTTCCATTGGTTCACTCCCCAAATGGCTGCCAAGGCCAGCGCTGCGCTGATCTGTAGTCAAGAGCCAGGTGTTTCTCCCAAGCACTTGGGCCATCCTCCACTGTCCTCCCGGATCACAGCAGAGCTGAACTGGAAGAGGAGCAACCGGGACTAGAACCGGCGCCCATATGGGATGCCGGCGCTGCGGGTGGATTAACCAAGTAAGCCACGGTGCTGGCCCCGTTCTTCTGCTTTTTAAGAAATCATGGTTTAGCTCCAAATACTCAGATCCAGTCTGTCTAAAGGGTCAATATGCTTGCCAGGGATCACGAGGGATACTTCTCATCTATTGTAACAACTACCCTCTTTTCTCCATCTATACTACTTCCACACTGCTCCAGGCTACCAGTGTTTCCTCATCTTGGCTACACTAGTGATGGCTCCTGACTGATCACTCATTCCCTCTTGAACACTTTTCTATACTAGAGTAAATGAGGTCTAAAAGTGCAAATTCAAATACCTCTCTGCCTAAAACCTGCCACAGCCTAAATTGGAAAAAGGCCAAATCTAGAATGTGGCCAGTATATCTCTTGTAACACTGGCCACTACTGCAACCTCCTCTTACACTACATGTTCTTGTCATCTCTGTAGTTCAGGCATACAGACCACTCAATTGCTAAAGCCTATCAGTCTCAGCAGGGAGCACATGAGGTTGGTTCAATAATCACAGGAAGCTTTCAGAGTTGGTTCAACAATCTCCCTGCCTAGAAAATACCATCCACTCAAAGTCCCTGTGAGCCATTCCTGAAGGACGCCCCCCTCCATACCATCCACCCTACCAATCTGGCCCTATCCTTTGTGTCAGATACCATCTCCATTATAACATTCAACTTACCAATACCCCTTACTTCCCCTTTCTGCACCATGTGGGTGATTTCTGGAAGATACTACCCTCTCTCAATTAGCTGCCCACCCCTGTTACCCCTTACCCCTGTAGGTCATTTCTGGAAGATAGCATCCCCTCAATAACACTAACTATCTCTCTCACTGCTGGGAGATATCCCCCTACATCATCAATTTTTTAGCCCCCCCCCCCCCCTAGAAAAATGAATCATTCCTGAAAGATATTTCTACCACAAAATTAACCCTTCCTGACACTCATCTGTTACTGTGGGTCATTCCCAGAAGACACCATGCTCCTATATCTTCCAACTATCCCTGCCTCCCCCACAGCACAACTGGGTCATTCTTGGAAGATTCTAGTCTTCCACATCATTGATTGATACTGTCTCCTATAGCCAAAATGGTTCATTCCTGAAGATGGCATCCTCTCTTCTTGTCTGCCATTACCTAATTCAGTGGATCATTCTCCATGGATAGCAGTCCTTCAAGACCATCTACTCTTCCTTGTCTCATCCCAGCCCATTCATGCAATAAACTATTTCCACTCACCAATAAACACCTTCCCAATTCCTCCTTGCAACTGTGAAACACCAACAAAATCAACATTTCTCCCTTTCCTCCAGGCCAATTGGTTCATTCCTGGAGGATATCATTCTCCCTCCCTGCATCACCTACACAACACTGTGGATCTGTTGTAAAAGACGCTATCCTACTAACTTCATTCACCCATACTTCCTCTCCCTGTTGCATGTGTCATTCCTGGAAGATACCATCCTACTACTTTACCTGTCTCCCCTTGCCCAACACTAAGGTTCAATCTTGGAAGATACCATTTCCACCACATACCCCCTTTCTGTCTCTTCACTGCCTCCATGGTTAAGAACCTACCATGCCCCAACATCATCCCAGATTCCCTGTCTTATAATAGCAATTTAGGTCATTCCTGGAAGATACCATTCTCTCTCTCTGTGTATCCTATATCACACAGTGGATCAATTGTAAAAGATACTATACTGCCACAGTATCTGCCCTCTCAATCTCCCCTCTCCTGTGAGTTATTCCTAGAAGATATTATTCCCCAAACCATCCACCCTTCCTGTCTCCCTCTGCCCCTGAGGCTCATTTTTAGTTGAAGTGCTAACTCTGTAGTTTCAGTTTAAAACTGAGTGCATTTTGGAATGCTTCCTTTTACCTTCAGATGAGGTAAGGTCCTCATATTACAGGCAGTCTCCTACTATTATGTAATTATGTCTTCAGTATGAGTACTGCCTCTCTGAGGAATGTGCACTTCATGAGATTAGGTGCCATTTCTATCTAGTTCACCACTATTCCTCGGTGCTTAGTACAGTTTCCTTATGTATGAGGCTTCAAATAAACACATACATCGAATACATAAATATTATACATATTAATACATAAAAATACATATAGTCAGGCACTGTATAACAACATTTTGATCAATGAGGGACCACATATATGATGATGATCTCACAAGACTACAACACCTAGTGATGCTGTAGCTGTCCTTGTTCATGTAAAGTACACACTGATGTCTGCACAATGACAAAAGTGTCTAACAAAGCATTTCTCAGAACATGCTCCATTGTTATGTGATACACAACTGTACTACTGAACTGTAAGCAATTGAACTAATAATACAAATTCTAATGGAAAACATATCGTTTCTATTTTTCATTGATACAGACCAGCTCCCTCCAGTATTCCATATATTTATATGGAACTACTTTTAAATCCCTTACAAACTGCTTTTGTAGCCAATCTCTATGTAATGTAGAACACAATTACTGGTTTTATTATAGATCATACAACACTTTCATGAAAAGAAATTCTACTTCATTTACCTACTTTTCTTAAGGTATACATTCATTTTCTGCTCAAATCTGCTCTGAAAGGTCTAAAGTGGCCTCAAAGTAGCTACTGATTGAGAGAATATTAGGATTCTTCTCAACAAATTTCCTATAAATTATTAGGAAAAGCACTGCAGCTCAAGGCAGGGTAGAAAGGATAGGAAGGAAAGATATAAAAGTAAATTTTAAATAGTCAAGTTTACTTTGTCCAGCATATTTTATCAATAAGGTCTTTCATGGTCATCTTGTCCCACTCTTCAGCATGAGGTGCCTGCCAAGGTGCATCTGCTGGGATCTGCAGAGAAAAGAGGTCCCATAGTCACATGTGATGGTAAGTGCCATGGCCTACCTGAGAGGCCTACCTGAGAACCTCTGAAAACTGGTCTCTTGGTTTCTGTGTTGGAATGTGTGACTGGCATATAATTCTACATGGAGATTAGGAAGCAGGAGAGCTCTTTGCATTCTGTGCCTTAATGCTGCTGCCAAAACAATATTAATAGCATGTATAAATTTTTATTTTATTATCTATATTTATATAATATACTTATACATTTAGGTAATTGGGATTATGATGACTGACCATAATCAATATTTATTATTATTGAAAGGTAATACCCATTTTGGGATCCCAATTCAAGTTTCAGAGAATGATGTTCTATAGCCTCAGATTAAGTAAAAATAAAGCCTTGAGGCAGCAAATCCTTCTTTCCTTTACAAGCTATAGGTGCATAAGATGACTTTAATCAGCTTGGTAATAAATTTAAATAAAAGGGTAGCAATGGAAAAGTGAAGGCTCTGTGACTAGTGCCAGAACAACTCTCAGACACTGGACTGTGTAGATTTTATATGTGCAATTTCTGTTTAAAGCAACATGTATTGCCCCCATGCAATTATTTAACTTAAATCTCTGAGAACTAGTGTTCACTTAGAACATAAAGAGGCAGTCTGGTGACAGCTATTGATATTCATCAGCTTAATTAATTCACAATTATTTTATGATGTTTTTTCATGGTACCCAGATAGGTTTATGAATAAAACGTTCAATGCAGGGAACATATGTACCAAAGGGTAATTTGAAAGATATGTGTGTGCCTTGATTCAGTTGACACTCTGTTTCTTAGCAGCTGAGCTTAAAAATAACCCAAACATATTATTTCACAATATGTAGATATATCAAGATATCATATTATACATCACAAAGATAATTTTTGTTAATTATACTTCAACAAAGTTGGTTAAAAAAAAGCAGACTTAAATGTCAAAAGTAGAGATATTTAGAAAAATTCATCATTACAATGCTCAGTGGTGTACTCAAAGGCACACAGGCATTAATATCAGCTAGAAGGGGTTTGAATCTTGGTTCCCTTGCTGTGTGGTCTTGGGTACATTACATAACATCTGGGCACTCATTTCCCCCATTTGTCAAGAAGAAATACTACCAGCTTTGCAGAGTTGCTGAGGGTTTGGAAACAATATGCATCAATGTCGGGAACAGTGTTCCTTGTACTGTGAAAGGATGTTAAACAGTTGCCATTGTTATTTTAGTAATGGGCCATGTGTAAGGTCAACACATATTTTACCTCCTTTCCCATGCTGTCCATGGTTCGCCACAAGTTGTTGTAATCTAGATAAGCAACAGGATTCCATACAGGAGGGAAGGCACCACGAAATGGATAAGTTTTCCCCTGGTACATAAAAGCAAAGGTAACAATTGAAAAGGGTTAATATCTAAAATTAGGATAGTATTCCAAAAACCAAACCAAACAAACCACCCGGTTTAAGACAGCTGTTTTCAAAGTGACAGGATCCTATGTGTCAGAAGCATTTCCTTTGATGGAGTCAAAGATTAGCAAAATTTCTCCATTGCTGTGTTAGTGGTTTTTAACTGACAGTGAATAAGAGCTTTGAATTTACTTGTATGTATTTGGACAAATAAATAAAAGTAGCTCATCCTGGCATCCTTTTTTAAAAATAAAATTAGATATCAAATTCTTCATGAACACTTAGTTATAAAAATGACTAACAAATTGGCACAAATTAAATTCATTGATCTAGTATCTAATGCTTATGTAACAATACTCCCAGCTTCGGAGTTCTCATCCTAATCTCTCTCTCTCTTTTTTTTTTTTTTTTTTTTGACAGGCAGAGTGGACAGTGAGAGAGAGAGAGAGAGAAAGGTCTTCCTTTGCCGTTGGTTCACCCTCTAATGGCCGCCGCGGCCTTCCTGGGCCACAGCAGAGAGCTGGCCTGGAAGAGGGGCAACCGGGACAGAATCCGGCGCCCCGACCGGGACTAGAACCCGGTGTGCCGGCGCCGCAAGGCAGAGGATTAGCCTAGTGAGCCGCGGCGCCGGCCCATCCTAACCTCTTAAGAAGGATATTCTCACTTGGATGACAGCAGGATGAAGACATGCAGAACTGTCTTTGGATCACACAGGGGAAAAGAATAGCAAAACTGACTATTTCAAACCGTGTATTAAGGTTTACAGAGGTTAGATAAAGATTGGATAGATTACAGACTATGCTGACATCAAGAATCAGATAATTAACAATGTGGAACAATGGGCATTTGCCAGTTTTGGCTACCCAGCATCAATTCCTGTTTCTAGTAGAATCCTAGTTTCTTTCTGGGAAATTGCCTCTCCTCCTCTGTGTATAGCTGTCTAGGAACCAGCTCCCATTATAGAAAGTGGTTGGGTTAGATTATTTGTTTTTTTATCTTTTTCCATTTATTGATTTTGATTTATTTGAAAGGCAAAGAGACACAGACATGGATCTCCCAACTGCTGGTTCACCCCTCAAATGTCTCCAACAGCCAGGGCTGGATCAGGTGAAGCCAGGAGCCCAGAACTCAAACCAAGTCTTCCACATCAGTAGCAAGAAATCAAGATCTTTAGCCATCACCTGCTGCCTCCCAGGATGCACATTAGCAGGAAGCTGGAATTAGGAGTCAGGACTCAAACCAGACACTCTGATATGGGATGTGGGCATCCCAAGTGGCATCTTAACCACTGCGCCAAACACCCACCCTGGATCAGATCCTTTCTCTTCATTTATGGCTTTCGGTAACAGCCCTGCTGTGAGCCTGTGATATGAGTTGACCAGTCACAAACTCTCAGCAAATTCTGATCCTGGAGTATTTACCCACATATTGAAGAGAGTGGTCTGCAAGTTCTCTTTCCCTGTGGCAGATGCTCCTTACTACAATGACTACAACTTAGGCTCCTGCCCCTAACTTGACAAAGCTCTCTTGCTTCTGCTCATTCTCAAATGCAGTCCTCCAGTTTCATGTCAACTCTGTGGGCTCTCTCACAGTCTTTCAGTAGATTCTTTCTTGTCACCCCAGCTTGGATTCCATGGCTTGGTACAAAGACCTCTAACATGAAGATGTTTAATTAATGGCAATCATTTCATCTCACTGTGTGATAGGCACTGTTCTAAGCAAAAGCAAGGGTGAGTGGAGGTTGAATACTTATAAAAAGAGAGCAGGCATAGGTAGTTTCCATGGTGTTATTTGCTAATTTAATTCCTTTTAGTTTAAAAAAATGTCTTGAGGAGGGTGTCTGCTGCAGCAGTTATGATGCCTACATTCCATATTGGAGTGCTTAGAATTCAGGCTCCACTCTTGATTCCAGCTTCCTGTTCATCTGTGCTCTGGGAGGCAGCAGGTGATGGCTCAAGTACAATGACTGTCCCTGACAGTCATGTGGGGGACCCAGACAGAGTTCTTGGCTCTTGGCTTTGACCTGACCCACCCTGTTGCAGGCCCTGGAGAGTAAGCCAGCAGATGGAAGCACGCGCTCTCTCTCTCTCTTTCTCCCTTTCAAGTAAAATGAAAATTATCTAAATAAATGTCTTCTAAATCTTCATAAGGTCAAGATCTTTTCTATTAGTACAGTTTTGCAAGATAATTTTATTTTTAATCAAAGAAATACTTATAAAAAGTCTTTTGGGTACATTATACAATATTAAAAGTTGTGTTAATTTTAAAAAAAGGTTTGTGAAAAATTCCTGACCACCACAAAGTCTAACACCACACACTTTCCAACTGAATAAGAATGTATGGCAGCCATTAAGTGACAAAGAAGTAATTTTCCCTCTGACATAGCAAAATCAAATAACCTTGGCAGATTATGTGATCTGATTATCTGAAAATGCTATGTTGTAGCACTGCAATACAACTTTTCAAGACACCAAATCCTTTATCATCATCACCACCACCATCACTAACATTTATTGAGATTTTTCTCCATGCCTGACACCAGCTGAAACTCTTTATATGCGTTATCTCATACAATGCTCACTCCAACCCTGTGGAGGCAAGCAGTATTGATATTTCTATTTTATAAATGAGGAAACTAAAGCCCAGTGACAGTAGCTAGTAAATAGCAGAAAGGAAATTTCCTGCTCTTAAAGCCTTTGCTCATAAAACATGCTTTTCTGTCTCCTATATGGTTGATGGAATGGAGAGATAAGTTTGTTCTAGACATTTTAAGCTTCCCAAAAGAAAGAGAACTTTGGAAAGTGAAACTTTTAAATCTTCCACATGCATTTTTTCTGTTTCTAGGGAGTAAAAACAGAGACTAAAAAGCCCCAGGGGTATAAGTTGACTGCTAAGGAAACATGGCCAATTTTGGAAAAGGCTAATGTGTGTTCTGAGAGAAATGGGCAGAGATATTTTACCCAGAACACAAAAATAGTTATGGAGAGGACAGAGGCTGGGGGTAAGTAATGGCTTGGGCAGCCTTCAGAATAACTAATTCTTGTTACAATTCTTCTCTTAGGGAAATCTGGAAAAATCTGCATTTTCCTCTGTAAAATAACTTCATACAAAACTATTTGCTGCAAAAAATTATTAAAAATACATGTGTCTCAATCACCTGGGAACATTAAGAAAAGTATTATAGTTCAACAAAATGTGCCCACATTCCTAATGTAGTTCTTTGCAGAACAATGCCAACTTGAGTATAATTTCGTACAAGGTCCTTACAATTCCATGATCTGAGCATTTATAACACAAAAGTGGAAGGAGAAATCAAGAGTGCTGATAGAGAAGAGGATGTAGCCTGGTAATCTTAGGAACAGGAACCATGGAACATTTCTTAAAAAGATCATAAAGGCCCACCATAACAAAGGTTGACAAAGACACCAAGTAGATGAAAGATTTCATTCATTAGTCTTTCAACTATCAGTTTCTGGATTCTCTGTTCTTATTCCACAGAAAACCCAAACCTGCTAAAGAAATACATGTGTATGGAGGACTGGCAACCACACGACACTGCCTCTTGTCTCACAAAAGTACCTGGAAGGGCTCCTTTCCACTATGGCCTACTTTTAGACTAGACAACTTGAGAACTACTTTTGTGTGTGTGAATTCCTAAAGCAGTACCATTGGAGGGCTGAGAGATGTCTCTTGGCTGAATGAGAGCTACCTGAGAGTGGAGACCCTCTAAGTTGTCTAAATGTGGTTCTATGGTTTTCTCACCAAGGTGTCGGCAATTTCTCAATCCCTAACCACTTCTCAGCAACCAATTTGTTCGTGACCTAAGGGTGTATGTGGTAGGAACTCTAGGAACAGTACTTGCAAATGATTACTGCTTTTCAAAAATAAAAGGAAATAAAAAAATCTGGAGTAATGGTCAAGTTCATTTTGTGCCTGTACTCTGAAATCTTACTGCCTTTCCAAAGTGGCCTTTAATCTTTATAGGATTGACACAGTAGAAATTGTTGACATTGAGTAGAACACAATGTCCTTGGAATTGTGCCCCAAATACTTAAGCCCTTTTGAAAAACCACTTCAATCTACCAATGTTCATAATAACAGGAGATACTGCCAGGAGATGACAGTTTATGGTTTCCACATTACTCTTTATTGTTGGTCCTATAAGATAAGCCAAGTTTATAGTACATAAGTAGCATTTACTGATTGGAACATTGAAAAGCTTCATCTCTGCATTCTTATATTTTTGTTAAGCAAAAGAGAGTATTATTGGAATATCATAGGTCACTGGGGAAGCTGCCAAATATCTTTCTTTAATCATCTTGAAAATAAACAGATGGTTTATTTCTGGATTGGTTTAGGAATATGCCTGTCCAGCCCATATGAATTCCTTGGGACCAATCTAGTCCCGCTATTTTGAGACAAAATTGGTTAAGAGAGATCTTTTTAAAATATGTATATATTTATTAGAAAGGCAGAATTACACAGAAAGAGAGGGAGAAGCAGAGAGAGAGACATCTCCTATCTGCTGGTTCATTCCTCAAATGGCCACAATGGATGGAACTCTATCTGATCTCCCACATGGGTGCAGGGGTCTAAGCACTTGGGCTTTCCTAGGTGCATCAGCAAGGAGCTAGATTGGAAGTGGAGCACCTGGGACTTGAACCACCATCCATATGGGATTCCAACATCACAAGCTGTGGCTTAACCTGCTACACTACAATGCTGTACCTAAGAGCAATCTTTTGAGTTTTTTTTTTTTTTTCTGTAGTTCTTAACAATGCTTTACATAAAGAAAGCACCTACGGTGCTGGTGTTGTGGCAAAGTGGGTTAAGTCTCAGTTTCCAACACTGCCATCCCATACGGTTTCGAGTTTGAGTCCTGGCTGCTCCACATCCAATCCAGCTACCTGTTAATGTGCCTGGGAAAGCAGCAAAAGATGGCCCAAGTATCTGGATCTTGCCACCCACATCATAAGATACCCAGGTGAAGTTCCAGGCTCCTGCCCTCAATCCTGGCCCAGCCCTAGTCATTGATGCCATTTGGGGAGTGAACCAGTGGATGGAAGATCTCTCATTTCCCTCATAACTCTGCCTTTTAAATAAATAAATCTTTTAAAAAAGGAAGCACCTAAAAAAAGAGACCCATTAAATAAGGATGGTGGTGCGGAGTTGTGCTAATAGTTAACATAATAATTTTCTTCCTGTTTCCAAATGCAAGTAACCAAGACCTCTTCAAAATGCATAGCTTCCACTCTACCCAGAAAAAGTCTTCATATTCTACAAGGAATTATCCATCTTTTTCAAGTGTTATACTCTTTACATTGTTCTTTTAGCAGTCACACCCAAATAATGTCTCCATTTCCTTTGTAGTCTTTTATTTCCAAAAGTCTGAATTTCAGGAAGATTCTCTTTTCTGTGAGGCCTCCAGTGAGCTCCATTAAACAGAACTGAAGGGACATTTCTATACCATTAGCACTTGGCTGCATCTGACATACTCCAGCAGATCATGCTAGCTGTCCCAAGTCTCCACCTAGTACCTCAACATCCTCTCTTCTCCCATCTGCTGAAGCATCTAGGGTCCAGTCCTCAGTCTTGTCCTTTTTCTCTGTCCACTCATTTCCTATTTCCCTGGAAAACTCAGCCACCATTTGTCTGGGTTTATTATTATTAAATGTGCACAGTGTTGTAGTTTGTATTTTTTATACCTCTACTCTCTCCATTTTTATGAATACTAAATTGTTATCTCCAAACTCTCACACAACTTCAAGGGTTGATAACACATTCCTGCATGCTTGCATATGACCTGATATTTCATCATATCCTCAGCTCCTTTCTCAAGACTTGCACAGTTACCAGCTAACACAGCAGCACCTGAGTTAAGCAGTTTCACCTCTGGAAAAAGGGAACCGTTACCCTCAGGGATAAATGATGCCATAGCATCAGGAAAGAATGCTTTTAAAAGAATAAGCATGTTATCTTTCCCAAAGATACTAGTTATATACAGAAACTATAAGCAAATCACTTAAGCTAAAAATAATACAAATTCTTCTGGAAGCTCTTGGGTAATCAAAGGAAATTGAGTATTTTTAAAAAATATATTTTCCTCTTTAATAAATGCCACTAAGGAGAAATAAAAATGTTCCACTGTGAGGATGTGCGGCTGTTTAACAGCTTTATTAGCACATCATACACATACCATATAATTCATCCATTTAAAGTATACAGTTCAGTGGAGATTTGTATATTCACAGTGTGCAACCATCATCACATCTAAAATTGGGGTGTATTTTTATTTTGAGTTGTAAGAGTATTTATTCTGGATACAAGTCTTCCATCAGATAAATAAATGATTTGATTAATTTTTTCTTCCATTCTATAGGTTGTCTTCAGTTTCTTGATCGTATTCAAGCATTACAACTTAAAAAACTGATGATATCCAATTTACCTACTTTTTGTTGTTTTTCACTGTTTTGCATTTTTAGTAACATCAAATAAATCATTGCCTAACTTAGATCACAGAGATTTACTACTATGCTTTCTCCTAAGAGTTTTATAGTATTATCTTTTGTAAAAGGTTGCCTAAAAAAGTCCATGGAAAATGGAATTAAAAGATAAGCTTATATCTTTTGTAAAGAGAAAAGATTTATTTATTTGAAAGTCAGAGGCCGGCGCCGTGGCTCAATAGGCTAATCCTCCGCCTTGCGGCGCCGGCACACTGGGTTCTAGTCCCGGTCGGGGCGCTGGATTCTGTCCCGGTTGCCCCTCTTCCAGGCCAGCTCTCTGCTATGGCCCGGGAGTGCAGTGGAGGATGGCCCAAGTCCTTGGGCCCTGCACCCGCATGGGAGACCAGGAGAAGCACCTGGCTCCTGGCTTTGGATCAGCACGGTGCGCCGGCTGCAGCGTGCTGGCCGCAGCAGCCATTGGAGGGTGAACCAACAGAAAAAGGGAGACCTTTCTCTCTGTCTCTCTCTCTCACTGTCCACTCTGCCTGTCAAAAAGGAAAAAAAAAAAAAGAAAGTCAGAGTAACAGAGAGAGAGGGAGAGACAGAGACAGAGAAAAATCCTCCATCTGCTGGTACACTCCCCAGATGGTTGCAACAGCCAGGGCTGGGCCAGACTGAAGCCAGGATCCAGAAACTTCATCTGGGTCCAAACATGGTCCCAAACACTGGGCTATCCTCTGCTGCTTTCCCAGGCCATCAGCAGGAAGCTGGATTGGAAATGGAGCAGCCAGGACAAGAAATGGTACCTATATGGGATGCCAGCATCACAGGCAGTGACTTTTACCACTATACCACAACGCTGGTCCCAAGATAAGTTCATCTTGGTGCAAAAAACATATGTACGTTTTTCATAATATGTACTTTCCATGATTTTTTTTGAAGATCTCTCATAAGTATGTATTTCAAAACTTTTTTACACCAAAATAAACTTATCTTTTAATTCTATTTTCCATGAACTTTTTGAAATACTCCCTTTTGTATGTGTGTGTGTGTATGTGTGTATAAATAGAGTTCATGTCTTTATGCTCTTGCTTTAGACCCCTCTGCTACTCTCTGCCCCAGCGCCTCAGACTCTGTTGGGAAGATGAGACCTACACTGTCACTGAGATGGATCTTCTACTGAGAGCCCATCAGGACATGCTTTGAGGCCTGGAGATAGTAGGTGTGAATGAATACTTACCTTAGAGATATGGGGCCCCAAAGATCTCACCTAACTACCTGAGTAGTCAGAAGCCACTTCTGTATCCTCTGATGGACAAGAACACTTTGTTCATCACCCATGACCCTAACCATTCTCAACACTGTGCTAAACTGAGTTATGTACCTCTTGTTTTCCCTACCAAATTCAATGTACTTGCGAAGAGGGACTATGCTTCGCATGTATTGATATGTTCCATGCTGCCTTGTGAGTAGCATTTACAAGACGTGTTTGTTAAATGAAAGGATAAAGGAGGGGGAATAGAATGCTTGCTTTTATAGCTCATCTGGTATCACATCTATTTCCCTAGGCATGAGAACAGTCTAGGCACTTTCTATGCAAATGACTTCCTCTCTTCCCAACTCAGATAGACCTTCTAATGAAAGCCAATTTTGCATTAATATCGGTTCCACATATAACCCTTTCCCAAAATGGTCAGAATCAACATTACCATCAAATTCACTAGAACTCACTATAGGTTTGGTGTTGAAGGGAACAGAAAAAAAATGGAAGAACTCAGTCTCTCAGGGAACCTAAATCTCTAAATCCTCTTCTCTACATTAGCATTTCTTACTCTGATCTTCATGGATAGTATATGAAAACAGGCTCCATGGCCATAAATCTGAGAAATGAAGTTAATAGTTAAACAGCCTTCTTTTAGTGCCAGAGCTTATAGGACTTATAATTTGCTAATGGGGATCTTGGCTTGCAAAGACAGAGACAGAATATAGAACACTTCCAAAATTTATCTGACCACCAAACTTCCTCTCTTGCAAAACAGTTTTGAGATTAATGTTGCTTAGAAAACACTCACTAGGCATCTTGTCCTCACATTCTGGCTGGCATTAGCACTGTCCTGAGATAACACAGGAAAACATAGATGAAAGAGGAGCTATGGTAACCAGAATACTTATTTTCTGAATGTTACCCATGGGAATACATTCTCATTTGTATCCCTTCTGGACAACAGGGTACATCATCTCACCACACTGAGTCAAACAGGAATTAGATGGCATTGTTTGCATACCTAGATAAAACTTTGAGTTCATCTTGGGCTCTGTGTTGAGTCTTTGCCCTGGGCCCTTCCCACCTCATAACAGGACAGTGTAGTGAGAAAGTGTCAGAGCAGGTAGAAAGGACCAAGGACCAGGGAGTACTTCTTGCCAGGTAGGCTGGTAACAGATGCATTCACCTTGCCTCTCCCAGTAACTGGGCAGATGTAGTCCTATCCCTTTTCTGGATTAAGTTACTTCAGTGATGGCTCTGCAATCATGATGGAGGCAGGATGATGGCAGGGAGTAGGAGGGAGCATGGGCCAGGAGCCAGCACTTTCAGCACAATCTTCCCAGAATTTGGATATCAGAAAAGCATTTTTGAAATATTCACAGATAAGGAAAAGTCATAGACACTCAGGACTATTCCGCTGGTAGGTGTCCAAATTATTATGTGGATTAGCAGTTGTACCCACGTTTGTGTCCTAGGGTACATGTTTATGATCCCTTACTGGTCACCAAATGAAAGCCAGAGTGATTTCCTCCCATTGTCTCTGAAGTCTGATTATTTTTCAGAGACATTTATCTGCTGGATATGGATGTAGAAACTAGGCCACTGGGTACTTTGGCAAACATACAAAATTAAATCTTAGCCTGAGGTTCACTATGTATCATTTAACTCTGACAAATTATAGGAGAACTATGGGAATGAAAGGAAAAAGATGAATTTAGTAATCATTCCCTTTGAAACTTATGACATGAGAAAAGTCTGCTAAGTAAAAAGGACTCAGTTCCACTGCCTTCAGGATCAAAACATTCATTACATTGAACCATAATTAATACTCAAATTTTCTCTAATTCCATTGAGAAGTTTCTTCTGGTTGCATGAAACACAAACACAAAGAAAACATAAAATGAAATATTATGAAAACAGAACTGGTCTGCTCAAATATCAGATATCAACATTATTATCATTATCTGTCTCTTCTTAGTATCAAGTTCTGTGTTGGTGAAGGTTAGTGATCAACTAGGCCTGTCTCCTCTCACTCCTGTAGAACCTTGAACCAAACACATTATTACAACTCACGCTTGTCTCTAAAGTAGGGTTAACTTTCACTAAAATTCCAAAGATCATTTATGTTTTCTAAAGGTATCTGTTCATTGAGCCTGACACAGAAATGAAAAGCTGAGTCCATACCTAAGACAGAGGGCTACATAGTAGCATTGATCCTATTAAATGGCAGGACCATGCAATAACAGAAATGACTTTCTGGTTGGGTTAATGTGTGTTCATGGGACAACTAAACTCTTAATCGGGAAGTGCTCAGAATGGACCAGGTATGGGATTCATAGAACACTGCAGGATTTTAAGGTTTCAACTGCATTAGAGGGCTATTCCACAAAAATTGGAAAATTCAGAATCAATGGGACTTTTGAGTAGGGCAGTGAGTGTGTACTCTGAGGACAGGGGTTGCAAGAAGGGGAAATTGGGTGAAAGTAGAAAGCAAGGAGGGAGAAGGAAACCAGAGATTATAATCTCTAATGGGCAACTACACTCTAATCTGAAAGGTCAGAACCTTTAGGATACTAGAACAGCTTCTCTTAAGGAAGCTCCTTATGTAATGTTTCATTTCATTCATAAGGTTCTTTTTTTGAGATTTATTTATTTATTTGAAAGCCAGAGTTACACAGAGGGAGGAGAGGCAGCGAGAGAGAGAGAGAGAGAGAGAGAGACAGAGAGAGAGAGAGAAAGAGAGAGTCTTCCATCCGATGATTCACTCCCCAATTGGTCGCAATGGCCAGAGCCGTGCCAATCCAAAGCCAGGAGCCAGGAGCTTCTTCCAGGTCTCCCACACGGGTACAGGGGCCTAAGGACTTGGGCCATCTTCTACTGCTTTCCCAGGCCATAGCAGAGAGCTAGATTGCAAGTGGAGCAGCTGGGACTTGAATCAATGCCCATATGGGATGTCAGCGCTTCAGGCCAGGGTGTTAACCCGCTGCGCCACAGTGCCAGTCCCAAGGTTCTTTTTTTTAAAAAATTTATTTTTATTTATTTGAAAGTTAGAATTACAGAGAGGCAGAGGCAGAGAGAGAGAGGGAGAGAAGTCTTCCATCCACTGGTTCACTCCCCAAATGGCCAAAACGGCTGGAGCTGGGCTGTTCTGAATCTAGGAGCCAGGAGCTTCTTCCGGGTCTCCCACATGGGTGCAGGGGCCCAAGGACCTGGGCCATCTTCCACTGCTTTCCCAGGCCATAGCAGAGAGCTGGATCAGAAGTGGAGCAGCCGGATCTCGAACCGGCGCCTATATGAGATGCTGGCACCGTAGGCAGTGGCTTTATCCACTACATCACAGCTCGGGGCCCGATTCATAAGGTTCTTGTGATGATTAATCCAAATGGCAAAGTCCCACATGATGAGGTGATCACAAAGTTACACAGCCTGATAGTGAGAAAAATCCTTTGTGTCTGACCTAACCCACTTCTATGCTGCCAGAGGCCATTCCAAGATTGAGGAGGGTGCTGTGACTCTGTAGTGAATAGTCCCTATTAAATATGAATGGAAGATGAAAAGGGTTCTGTGGATGGCTGACAGTGATGATAATACAACAATGTGAATGCTACTGAACTGCACACCTAAAAATGGTAAAGATGGTACCATTTTATGTTACTGTACTTTCTTAAAAAAGAAAAAGCCTAGTAAGTAACCCCACTTTGCTATATATTGGGCTATTGCTTTCATGGAGTAGAAACTTTATATTTTAGAAAACAAGTCTGAGATGTATTCCGTTAGTTTTGTAGGAGAAAGAAAAGCTCAGAGAGGAAATGGTTAATGTGGACCTGGATTTATGGGTAATTCTGTCATTAAGTTCTCTATTAACACACAAGAAGCAAATGATGTCTTTTCAAATGGGGGAGAGAAAAGAATGGATGTTACCAAAACCCATTTTTTAACAAGCTACCTCTTGATATGCAAAATAAGCAATCTTAAGCAAAGGGTCCAAGTCACAATCAAATCTGGTAAGCATTAAGACAAACTAACAAAAAATAACATCTTTTGCCTTCTACACAACCTACTGGCTAAAACCAAGAACATCTCTTAGCAACAGTGACAAAATATACTTAGTATCCAGAACACACACATTCTGAAAAGCCTTTGATTTCAGTCGTTGGCACAGAAACCTTGAATAAATGGCTGTGGGAAGAGCAGGACCAACAGTAGGAAAAATTGCTTACTGAACTGTTACTATCAGGAAAGCCTATATTGTTTCAAGTAAATATCACACCATTCTCTAGTTATAGTTTCTAGTTTTATTTAGAAGGGTGTGAAAAACAAGGAGAAAGTGAGAATACATAAATGTCAATTTCTCCTTCAAAGAAGCTCCTGCAAAATGCCTTGCTCTGTTTCTTACTGAGTTCTCCCTCTCTTACACCCCTTACCCTACCTGCATTATGATTTGTACTAGAGGAATCCAAGGAGAGCAAAAAGAGGAATCAATAATTCTTCCTCTCCAAGAATTGGCACTGCAAAAATTAATAAAAGGTTTCCACAACTCAATGAAATTCATTTATAAAACAAACTCAATGGCACATCTTATTTAGTAAGGCAAGTAATTAATCAACCCAGCAGGGACTTAGGTCCAGTTCCTTCACCACTATCCAAAGGGCAAGAATTGGTAGAGAATATTTTAAACATATCTAGCTGAAGCAACTTAAAAATCTACCTTTTAGATTCAAAACACAATTCATTTATATTCATTTCACAGATCAGATAAAGTCTCAAAAAAGCCATTTCAAATTCACAACATTCATAAAAACTTGCTCACTGTAGAAAGAGGTCAGAAATTTGTTATATAAGCATCAGAATCTGGGAGTAAGCATTTGATGCAGTGGTTAAGATGCCACTTGGGACACCCACATCATCTATCAGAATGCCTGGGTTAGAGTTCTAGCTTTGCTTCCAATTCCAGTTTCCTGCTTATGTGCTCCCTGGGAAGCAGCAGGCAAAGGCTCAAGTAATTGGGTCCCATGTGGATGCCTTAGACTGAGTTCCCAGATCCTGGCTTCAGCTTGGCCCAGCTCCTGCTGTTGCTGGCATTTGGGGGAGGGAACCAGAAGATGGAAGATCTCTGTTTCTATCATGGTCTGTCTTTGAAATAATAATAATGAAAAAAGAACCTACTAAACCAGAATATATTAGGCAGAAGTGTTAGCTAGTATTATTTACTTATTGTTACTGTTTACTTGTCTTCTCCCTTTAAATTTGAAGCTCCCTGAGAACTGAAACTGATCATTTGTTCACCCTGAATCTGCAGTCCGGAACAATATCTGGTTCAAAGTAAATATTGAACCGATGAATGAATTTAAGAAAATGACATGAACCTTCTACGAATGAAGTAGACAGATACAGTCTCCTGGGGATAAGGTGGGAGAACTATCACTAAAAAGTATATTATGTGGGGCTGGCGCCGTGGCTCACTTGGTTAATCCTCTGCCTGCGGCGCCGGTATCCCATGTGGGCACCGGGTTTTAGTCTCGGTTGCTCTTCTTCCAGTCCAGCTCTCTGCTGTGGCCCAGGAAGGCAGTGGAGGATGGCCCAGGTGCTTGGGTCCCTGAACCCACATGGGAGACCAGGAAGAAGCACCTGGCTCCTGGCTTTGGATTGGCGCAGCGCCGGCTGTGGCAGCCGTTTGGGGGGGGTGAACCAACGGAAGGAAGACCTTTCTCTCTGTCTCTCTCTGTCTAACTTTGTTAAATAAATAAATAAATAAATAAAAATAATAATAATAAAGTATATTATCAGGGCCGGTGCTGTGGCATAGTGGGCTAAGCCTCCGTCTGCGGTGCCAGCATCCTATGTGGGCACTAGTTTGGGTCCTGGCTGCTCCACTTCCGATTCAGCTCTCTGCTATGGTGGGGGAAAGCAGTAGGAGATGGCCCAAGTGCTTGGGACCTTGCACCCGCTTGGGAGACCTGGGGGAAGCTCCTGGCTCCTGGCTTTGGATCAGCTCAGCTCTGGCCATTGTGGCCATTTGGGGAGTGAAACAGAGGATGGAAGTTTCTCTCTCTGTCTCTGACTCTCTGTAACTCTGCATTTCAAATTAATAAATCTCACACTGTAAACACAATCTACTAAAAGTAAAGAATTATTTGGTAAGTACTAAAAGTCATCATTGTATAGGTTGAAACTACATGCACTACAGACGGCTGACAGAAGAAACAAGTTGGGCATTCTTTAAGGTTGTGCAATAGGAAAATTTAAGAGCTTAAGTAATCTGGACCATAAAGAATGTGGCTTGGTTTATCTAGACAATAACAATCTTTCTGTGATTTGCTCACTTCATTTCAGTGTTATTTACAGAAATGAACGCATTGTATCAGATTATGTAAGCTGGGGTTGTCACAAGACAATGCAGAGAGTGGCACAAAGACAATTTGCATCATTAACCATGTACATTATCATACTGGGAAAGTCCATTTTTTCTACTTGGAGTGGAGCAAACAGTGAGAACTGAGATACTTTTAAATAAGTTGAGTGATTTTTTTAACTAGAGTTTTATGACAATCTTATCTGGAATACTGGACTAAAGATCTTCCTGCTTTTCCCTCATATAGCCTCCTCTGTTTATAGTTTCATGACTGTCATAAAAACACCCACCATACCAAGTATTATTCCCGTATTATAGCAGGTAGTTACACAGCTCTTTCAGGTTTCCAAGACAATGGACACAGCAAAATGATGGCCAGCACTGCATGTAGGGACAGATGATCCTTGGAATGGAGCTTCCAAAGAAGCCTGGGACAAGCACAAACTGTAAAGCAGCCTCCTGGAGGCCATAGTCCCTGACACTGGAGTCTAGCATAGCCAGAGCCCGTATGGAAAAATCCAAAGACCTTGACCTGAATTCCAGTTCAGTGGCCCTTATTCACTTAGCAGGTTATTTGGCCTCTGAGCTTTAGACCCTTCTTGTGACATGAGGCTACAGGTCATGTAGCCTGATGAGGTTTAGGACCTTAGGGTCCTGATGAGGTTTAGGTAAGATAATGGAGGTGACAACCCTGGCAGTTAGACAGGGCCTGGAACAGACTATGAGCTCAGTAAAGGAGAGCCATCTCTATCATTACTATGTGAATTATTCTGACCTTCAGAGATGGACCACTGAGGCTGCAATTTTAAATGTGCTATTTGTTGTGCAAAGTACAGGTGAAGCATGATTCTTAGCACCAAACTTGTCACATGCTGCATGTTCAGTAATTATGACCTAATATGACTGTTGTGTTAATGTGCATGGCCACGCAATGGCAGAGCCAGAAGTTAATAATTACAATATTGAAAGTAGCCTCAGGCTACCAAGTCCAATGCCACAACAAGATGTCTTTTTCTACCAGGTTATTTAGGTAACAGTTCAGCCATGTCTGCAGTTTTATAAAAAGAAATATGGTGGGGGCCAGTGCTGTGGTGCACTAGGTTAATCCTCTGCCTGTGGCAATGGCATCCCATATGGGCACCGGGTTCTAGTCCCGGTTGCTCCTCTTCCAGTCTAGCTCTCTGCTGTGGCCCTCCTGTGCAGTGGAGGATGGCCCAAGTGCTTGGGCCCCTGCACCTGCATGGGAGACCAGGAAGAGCACCTGGCTCCTGGCTTCAGATCGGCACAGTTCCGGCCATTGTGGCCATTTGAGGAGTGAACCAATGGAAGGAAGATCTTTCTCTCTGTCTCTCTCTCTGTCTCTCTCTCTCTCTCACTGTCTGTAACTCTACCTGTCAAATAAATAAATAAAAATCTAAAAAAAAAAAAAGAAAAATATGGTAGAAGTTGAGCAGCTCTCACTTGCAGAAAGCTGAAGCTGGGCTTTTTAGTCAGAACAGGACTGTCAAGGATGGTGCTGGCCTAAACTTAGAGAAGGACTAAACAGCAGCAACAAATAAAGTGACTGTAGATGCCCCTCTTTACATTTCTTATTGCTTAGTTAGGCAACTAATGTGCTATGTAGCATTTCCCTAAGTCTTCCCATGAGATCATCCTCTATTAAAGCTTGCAGCAGGACCCTCTCAAAGTAGAGAATGATCACGCCTGGATTTTTAGAAAGTAGGATTCTCAGTGAAGTTCAGAAAATTCCAGAGACATCAGAAAACCCCATACTTTACTAAAGATAACTTAACTCATTAAATCCTATCAGGAAAGTTGGATAGCAGGTTGTAATCTGTTGATAACCTTCAGGTAAAGTAAAAATACTCAAATAGCACTTTCTTATTTTAATCTTGCCTCCATCAAGAACAACGAGGAGCTGAATTACTCACAAAGTTAGCTATGGGTACACAAGTACCCTTTTCAAAATCTTTAGCATCATTTTTTAGAGTGAGTATAGCTGGGAGGCCGGCAGGTACCTAGTTTGAGGATATACCTAAACTGCATTTTTTCCCAGTTTTCAAAATGTGCATGAAGGAACATGGAACTAGAAAGAGTGAGAAAGTAATGAGAAGCCTTTCAATAACTGCATCTGCTCATCGTGTGACCCAGGATTCAGTGAAATTCATGGTGATATACTTTACAATAGATGTGTGTCTGTCAAACAAACACTGGAGGCCCAGCACACTTCTGTTTAGGACCCTCAGTTTCATTTCCTAGGTTATAAGTAGTTGGACCTCTGCACCCACAGGTTCTGCACCATGGATTCAACCAACTGTGATTCAAAAAGTTTGTATGTATAAACTTTTATTCCTTATCATCATTTCCTAAACAATAAACTTTTACCTAGCATTTACATTGTATTAGGTGTTATAAATTTATAAATAATTTATAGATGTTTAAAGTATACAGGAGGATGTATATAGGGTTTATGCAAACACTATGCCATTTTATGTAAGGGACCTGAACATCTATGGATTTTTGTAACATATATCCATGGTGGCAAGAGGAAGGGGAGTATACCTAGAAATAGTCCTCTGAAGATACCAAGGGATGACTGTATTGGGATAAAGAAAAGCATGCACTCAGGGGTTATTAGGTGTTTAGTAGCTTTATAGCCTTGTCAAGTCACTTACTTCTTTGAACCTCAGCTTTCTCATCTGTAAAATGAGGATAATCATACCTGTCTAGCAGGTAAGCATAAGAATTTAATGAGTTCAGGGCCGGTGCCACAGCTCACTAGGCTAATCCTCCGCCTGTGGCACAGGCACCCCGGGTTCTAGTCCCGGTTGGGGCGCTGGTTCTGTCCTGGTTGCTCCTTTTCCAGTCCAGTTCTCTGCTGTGGCCCAGGAGTGCAGTGGAGGATGGCCCAAGTGCTTGGGCCCTGCACCCACATGGGAGACCAGGAGGAAGCACCTGACTCCTGGCTTCGGATTGGCGCAGCGCGCCGGCCGCAACAACCACTTGGGGGGTAAACCAACGGTAAAGGAAGACCTTTCTCTCTCTCTCTCTCTCAATGTCTAACTCTGCCTGTCCAAAAAAAAAAAAAAGAATTTAATGAATTCAAGCATATAAAGAACTTAGTTGTTTTTTGTTAGCCTACAGGTAAATAAAAAATATCTCAGCACCCGATTCTTCAGGAGGAAGAGATTATAAGCATTAGCCTGCCCAGATTCCAGGATAATCATTATTATCAATTGCTTTCCACATGGAAGGCAAGTGAATTTATAGGACTATTAAATTATTAGTAAAGGGTTTGGCCTCCCTCCTCATATTAAATGTAAAAGTGCTCAATAAATGCTAGCTGCTATTACTCTTACTGTTATTATTTACTAATCAAGGGGTTTTTCCTTTTTGATCATGGCTTAGGGAAGCCAACACTGCATAATTATTTATACTTTCTCCATTCCTTACTTAACCTTTGAACCTACAGTTTTTGGAAGGCTACTGGTTTGTTTTCTCAGATGTGTCACTGATAGATTCTCCCAAGTATCCTAAATCACATGGCTATCAGAGCTTACCAAGATTCCTGATCTCCACAATGGGCATCATTGTGCATACTTCACAAGTATCCTTAACTCAGCAGGTGTTTAGCCTACTGGTAAAGACGCTGGTTAAACAGTCATGTCGCAGATCAGATTAAGTGCATTCAATTCCAGGCTCTAGCTCCTGATTCCAACTTCGTGCTAATGTAGACTCTGGGAGGCCTGGTGACAGCTCAAGTAGTTGGGTTTCCATCACCCACGTGGGAGACCTGGATTGAGTTCCTGGCCCCTGGCTCCAGAGTGGCTCAGTTCCAGCTGTTGTAAGCATTTGGGGAGTAAACTAGCAGACAGAAGTGCTCTCTGTTTGTGTCTTTGAATTTCTCTGCCTCTCATAAAACAAAACAAAACAAAACAAAACAAGTATATTTAACTCCCAGGACATTCTCAAAGCTCTGTAGCCTCCAGACCCACAGTGGTTGTCTGAGGCAGAGTGAGGTGGAGATGTTTCTGCTGAGAAGTGATGTGATTACTGTTGTAGGAGTCCTGACGTTAGACTGAATAAATGACCCCCATCCTAGTAATACTAATTCCAGGAAGTGGGCTGCAATGTTAGATTGGAAATTGATTTCTCAAGGCATGTTTCCAGAATCCAGCCATTTACTCCATGTTTGGTTTCAGTAAGAAAGAATAACATTGGCAACAGCTGCTAGTTCTTGGGTGGATATCAACAACTAGAGTTTAAACAGTCTCTTGTTTAAACAGCAGGAAACTGCACAATTGAGCTAGACTTCCCAAGAGTCAAAGCCAGGTACAGAGGAAATGATCAAAGAGTCAAAGACATGTCAGGTAAAAATGAGGATTAACAGCTAGTTCAGAAGCTAAAGGAAGTGGCCTCAAACTACTGTGTTCCTTGGGGCATTGGAGTGGCCTCCTAGGTGACCCAGGGCTCAGGGGTTACTTAAGGCTAAGGGGTTGTGTATGTGTGTGTGTCATATAGGCCCCCTACTCAAGTACCCTGTCAATGTATTAAGAGGGAGCTAAGAGGCTGGCACCACGGCTCAATAGGCTAATCCTCCGCCTGCGGAGCCAGCACCCCGGGTTCTAGTCCCAGTCGGGGCGCTGGATTCTGTCCCGGTTGCCCCTCTTCCAGTCCAGCTCTCTGCTGTGGCCCAGGAGTGCAGTGGAGGATGGCCCAAGTGCTTGGGCCTCTGCACCCGCATGGGAGACCAGGAGAAGCACCTGGCTCCTGGCTTCGGATCAGCACAGTGCGCTGGCTGCAGTGGCCATTGGAGGGTGAACCAACGGTTAAGGAAGACCTTTCTCACTGTCTCTCTCACTGTCCACTCTGCTTGTCAAAAAAAAAAAAAAAAAAAAAAAAAAAAAACAACCAGGGAGCTAAGAGCCTCCCATGCCTACTCCAGTTGGAAGGGGAGGCAGGTTGCAGGCTGTGAGGGTCATAGGGGGTGATGTGGAGGAGGGTCAAACTGAGGCATGATCTCCCATCATGATTTCAGGAGTCCTTAGGGGTTTTTGTAAAAGAAAAAGAAAAACACAAAAAAGATAGGTAGAATATGATTTTAAAGCCAAGGATCCTATTGCTATGGTTTCTTTGGTTAAAAACAAAAAACTCAAATAACTAAAAACAAACTAAATGCTTTCTCAAATAAAATACTGCCTCACTTGTGTAAAAAGCCAGGCTTACCTTGACATATTGAACAAGACGCTCATTGACGTTTATTTTGTACGTTTCTAAGCCCAGTTCTTTAGATAAACGTAAGATTCTGTTCTGAGTCGGTCCCACATAAGCTCCACCAACATCCACATAATTGACATGTTTATTCTGCACAAAGAGAAAAATGGTAAGAAGAGTTTAGTTAAAATCTGGGAGAAAAATGTTTTTATGTCTCATGAAAAATGAACTCCATTTCTCTTTCACATTTAACTGGGCTGTACATCTCCTGCAGAAAAGTGAAACTGAAAACAGCGATCCTTTCTCATCCAACTCAAGAATTGGGGCACAGCCCTGTCTGACATTCTTCATAAGGCATCCCCATCAGAGCTACCAGGGAGGCCCATTCAGTAATACATGCATAAAGAATTAAGAACACTGGAGTGCATCCTGCTGGTTTAGATCCTTTCCAAAACATCTAGGTTATTATGTATGCTTTTCTCTGGGGATTTCTGGGGGAGCAGCTTCTTCAGTGGTTGGCAACTGCCCCTCATTACATAGAGAAAAGTAGGTCAATTCTTTCCAATGTTGGGCAATTCTTAATTAATGGAAACTCCATCTGAACAGATGCCAGGTGACAATATCAAAGTTGACATTTCAGGACTGGAAGGTTCATACTAGTTTTTATGGTATCTCTTCCCAAAATTATCCTAATTGATTATGCTATTAGACATAATTGTAACAATATTCAATTCAATGTATGTATATGACATTTTTGTCCCTGCTTCTTAAAGCCCTGTTTTTCTCCTTTAAGTCATTTGAAATACATGTGGGTACTTCAAGGAGTTTGTAGAAAATGCATAATGTAAAAAACTGTGAATGGATTTCAAAATTCTTTGGCATCAATATAAACTTATCTTTTATTTCCATTTCCATGTACTTTTTGAAGAATCTTAACAAATGCTAAGCTCTGGGTCTGGCGCTGTGGTGTAGAGGGAAAAGCTGCCGCCTACAGTGCCGGCATCGTATATGGATACCTGTTTGAATCCTGGATGCTCCACTTCTGATCTAGCTCTCTGCTATGGCCTGGGAAAGCAGTAGAAGGTAGCCCAAGTCCTTGGGCCCCTGCACCTGTGTGGGAAGATGCTCCAGAACTCTCTCTGTAACTCTTCCTTTCAAATAAATAAATATTTATTTAAAAATAAATGCTAAGCTGTAATTTCTAAGTATTTCCAAGATTCCTTTCTCATATATCCAAGGGGATAATAATATCATGCTGAATATACAGTAACAGTGTTCATATGGTGGTGACACATATAAATGGTGTGGTATGGCAAAGCAGCCCAGGCCAGTATCATAGATAGGGACAAGCATGTTGGAATTCTCATTTCCCTTATACAAAGAAACTTGTTCTTAACTGAAAATCTGCAACATGACTGATGTTCCTATTTAATAAGCAAAACGTTTTAGAGATAAG
The DNA here is from genome assembly GCF_964237555.1 of Oryctolagus cuniculus. Lineage (NCBI taxonomy): Eukaryota > Metazoa > Chordata > Mammalia > Lagomorpha > Leporidae > Oryctolagus > Oryctolagus cuniculus. The sequence continues at coordinate 29,532,833 of NC_091453.1, read as the reverse complement.
AAAGTAGAGCTAAGGGACAACTTAATAACAACCTCCAAAATGAAGGAATTTTTTTCTAGAAAATGACAGAATCATATCTAACAAAGACATATAGGCAGAATAGGTACCCATTCTTCCACACAACTGCATGCTGCCTTCAATTAGAATGTGAAAATGGAAGGGAGATTTTTGGAGGACATTCAGATTACATCTTATTGCCAGATAAAAGCTGAGATGTAATGTGTTCATAGGACTTACCTTAGACAGTGTGATACACAGTATGGGGCTAGAATCCCAGTCTCACTCCTAGACCAAAAAGCTCCTCAACAGACTGTACCTGATGGAGTACTCAGAAATTCCTCAAGTAAACTTAACCTGGGTTGACATTAAATTAGAGCAACCAAGCAAACATATACCCTAGAGCAACTCATCTGCAAGATCCCTTTGAGAACTTGTTAAAAATGCAGATCTAGATTCAGCAGGTCTGGGATGGGGCCTGAGATTCTGTATTTCTAACAAACTCTGGGGTGATTCCACAGACCACACATTGAGTAGCAAGGATGTATACTATGCTTAGATCTGAGCAAGGTGGAATTAGGCACAAGATAACATTCCTGAATATCTAGAAAAATGAGAAGCAAGTGATAGAGAGGTGGCATGGCATGGTGTGACTGAATGAGCTGGTTCAATATCCTAGTTCAGATGTTGTCCATCAGCTCTTCCAATATCAAGTTATATCCTCTTTCTCATGTCTATTTCTATTTTGCAGCCTGGAAATGTTAAATACTTGCTTTCCCAGGCTCCCCAGCAGCTGAGGGTAGCCATATGACCCAACTCTGGCAAGTGAGACTAAAGCAAATGTGTGTCAGGGTCTTCTGGTAAAGGAAAAGCTTTGTTGCCAACAAGGCTGGTGCTGCTCCTTCACTTTCTTTCCTGCTTTGAATGAGGATTTGATGCTTAAGAGTGAAAGTACCCATCTTGTTATCACAAGGCAGTAAGCCAACATCAAAGAATGAGAGCAGAAAGAAAGCAAGAGCCTGAAGCCTTGATGGCAAAGCTACACCAATTCCTGTACTAGACAGGATTCTCTCCCACCAGACTTCTGTGAAATAACTGAATGTTTCCACTGCTTAAGCCATTGTTCTAATCACTGCCTATGCCATTCTGTTACTAGTCTAACTGAAACATCTTTGAATTAGACAGGTGCTTCCTCTCCTTTCAGTCACTTTAATGGTCTTATTTTGTCCTTACTGACAATCTCCAGCTATTTAACACTGTACAGATTGAGCATCCCTAATCCAAAAATCAAAAATGCTCCAAAATTCAAATCTGAGCAACAACATGATGCCCCAAGTGGAACATCCATGCCATGAAACTTTGTTTCATGCATAAAACTATTTTTAAATGGTATAGAGGGGCAGGCGTTGAGGCTAGCAGTTATGCTAGTTCAGATAACCACATCTTAACACAGGAGTTTCTGGGTTTGATTTCTGGCTCCAGCTCCTGACTCCAGCTTCCTATTAATGTGGTTCCTGGGAATAGTGATGGCTCAAGTGGTTGGGATCCTGCTACCCATTTAGGAGACGTAGATTGAGTTCCTGGCTCACAGTCTCAGTTGTTGTGGACATCTGGGGAGTGAACCAGCAGATGGGAGCCTGTGCCCACTCTCTCTCTCTACTTCTCAAATATGTGTAAAAGGCTATGTGTACAGCCAGCGCCATGGCTCACTAGGTTAATCCTCTGCCTGCGGCACCGGCACTCTAAGTTCTAGTCCCGGCTGGGGCGCCAGATTCTGTCCCAGTTGCTCCTCTTCCAGTCCAGCTCTCTGCTGTGGCCCAGGAAGGCAGTGGAGGATGGCCCAGGTCCTTGGGCCCTGCACCTGCATGGGAGACCAGGAGGAAGCACCTGGCTCCTGGCTTCAGATCGGTGCAGTGAGCTGGCCATGGCGGCCATTTGGGGAGTGAACCAACGGAAAAGGAAGACCTTTCTCTCTGTCTCTGTCTCTCATTGTCTAACTCTGCCTGTCAAAAAAAATGCTATGTGTACAAAGTATGCATAAAACATAAATGAATTTCATGTTTAGACTTGGGTCCTATCCTCTAGATATCTTGGTATGTATATGTAAATATTCTAAAATCTGAAAAATAAAATTAGGAAATCTGAACATTTCTGATCCCAACCATAAAGGCTAAGGAATATTCAATCTGTATTTTTGTATACTAGCAAATGATCAAATTAATTACCTTTTAATACTATTTATTTTATTTGAAAGGCAGAGAGAGAGAGAGAGAGAGAGAGAGAGAGAAAATCAATCTTTTATCTGAGGGTTCACTCTCCAAAGGCCTGCAACAGTCAGGGATAAGACAGGCCAAAGCCAGGAGCACAGAACTCAATTCTAACCTCCCACATGAATGACAGGGACTCATCTACTTGAGCCATCACTGCTGCTTCCCAGGGTGTACATTAGCAGACAGTTTCAATTGGGAGCATGGCCAGAACTCAATCCAGGCACAGCTATATGGGATGCTTAACTGCTGTGCCAAATGTCCATCCCTCATTAATGAATGAACTGCCAAACACAAGGACTTCTGTTTTCATCCTATATCATCTGGCTCTGTTAAGCATCCCTTCCTCTTTGATTTGCTGACTTGTATAACATTGTTGTAGTCTGGTACTCCTCATATATCTCTACTGCTTCTCTGCCTCCTCTGTTTCTACCTTCCCTCCCCACACTTTTTATCTATGTGTGCCTCAAACTTCCATCTTTAGCCCTATTTCCTTCCCCACCCTACATCTTTTCCCTGTGTACTTTCATCACCTCCCACAAGATTCATCCACCTGCAAAAATTCCCTTGAACAGTAATAAACGATAGCTGGTATGCATTTTTCCAGAATAGTGATGTAAGCCCAAGTATAAACAGGCAGCAATGTAGTTTGAACTAGGCTTCCTTCTCATATCTAGCCACACTCAACCTGAGCAAAGAGTTTCTCTGGCAATAACACACCTGTTAGAAAGCAAAGGCAGGGGCCGGCGCCGTGGCTCACTTGGTTAATCCTCCACCTGCAGCGCTGGCATCCCATATGGGCACCAGGTTCTAGTCCCTGTTGCTCCTCTTCCAGTCCAGCTCTCTGCTGTGGCCCTCCCAGGCAGTGGAGGATGACCCAAGTCCTTGGGCCCCTGCACCGCATGGGAGACCAGGAGGAAGCACCTGGCTCCTGGACCTGGCTCCTGGCTTTGGACCGGCACAGTGAGCTGGCCGTAGTGGCCATTTGGGGGGTGAACCAAGGGAAGGAAGACCTTTCTCTCTGTCTCTCTCTCTCACTGTCTAACACTGTCAAATTAAAAAAAAAAGGCAAAGGGAAAAGTCACACCAAAATGCACTCTATTTGCTCATGCTTCCTTTAGCCACCACACTTTATTGTTGGATAAATAAACAAACTTATAGCAAGTATGTATGTGTGTGTGCGTATTGTGCGTGATAGTGATTCCCAGATTACACAAAAATATAACCCCATCTGAAGCACTACACATTCAATTTAGGTTCCTAGAATGAAAAATAGGATACTATATGAGTACTGAAGTTATTTTTTCACATTTGTTGTTTTTCACTATGATGTATAACAGATGCTGCCACTCTGCAATGACTGCTTATTGAAGAAAATGGACACTTATCTGATGACATAGTTTAGGAACAAATGGCTTACATACATGAACTCTTGAGATCTCCAGTCCCTGAAATTTTCAGTAGTGCCATTTAAGTTTGAGTGAAATATTATGAGGATATTTAATAAAATTCATGGAAAATCAAATTAAAATGTAAGTTATTTTGTTACAAAAAATGTTAAGCCATGCATAGTTTTTTCATATTATGTATTTTCCAAAAACTTTTTGAAACCCTGATATGTAAGTATTAAATCACTTACCCTCACAGTGTATGTTCTTCCTCCAACCCTGTCCCGGGCTTCTAACACCAAAACATTAACATCATATTCAGATAAGAGTTTGGCAGCCGCCAACCCTAAAGGGAAAATGAGAGGACCAGATTAATATCTAAATTCTAAACATCCAAGATTTAAACAGGTCTACACAAAAATGAATGCATGACGTCACACACAATCCATTGATTTTGCTTCCATTCTAATAAATTCCAATCACACCAATCAATTGAGATATCAATTTTATTACTTATCATAAAGGATTCCAAAATGACTAGCTTACTCATCTTGTATTTTAAGTTGGTTGACAGAAACAAATTACAATAATTTTAAAAATGTATATCTTACTTTCTGGTAAAATAAAACCCCAAACAGATAGTCTTTTGAGCCCTAAAGCAACCCCTATAGTGCCTCTCTTCTAGAAATCCTGTTCGTATAAACAGAAAAGTATATTTTACTGAAAACTTTCCTTGGTTAGACTAGCCCTCAGGATATCTATGCTTATTTTTCAACCTAAAAATCCTGTGGCATTTTGTCTTATGACTTGCATCTGGATCAAAAGCTTCTTAGATCATGTTTCCCTTACCACATTATCAATTACCAAAAGGCAGGAATCATGCTTCACACCTAATTCATTGGCTCAAAGCTGAGAACAGGTTTTCACCTGTAAATAAAAGCTTTTATAAAAGACAGAATATTTGAAACCTGACATAGTGATACCAAGAAAGTTGAGAAAATGTTCTAGATCATCATTATATCAAGGGCATGCGCTATCAACATGATTTATCCTTGATGTTCATCTTGATCTGATAATCTAGCTGAGGAAGTGTTTGTCATTTCTCCCCTCTATAAAGTTACTCTCTACCTATCTTTCATATTGTACTGGCTGAAAAGAAGGCTCTCTGTGGCATAAACTTACAGTGTAGGTAATTATGTGCTGTTTGAGGGTGTAATGTCTTACATAAACTGGAATTCTTCTGCACAGCAGATTTTTTTCTCTTCTCCCTATTTAGATTGGTATGAATTCAGACACTTGTTTTATACTTTGTGATATAATCTAATAATACATTATTTATTTTGTTACTCCAATTGTTCCACTTTTGGTCATTCAGAGCTTTTTCAGTGAGTTTATGCACCCCTTTGACATACCCTCATTATTTTGTGTGTGTCTGTAAGTAAACCACTTACTTTTTGGTACTACAAGATGCTCCAAGCTCATCTTGTCTTTCCTTGCCACAGACTTAGAATCAGCCACTTCTCAAGTTTGTTTTGGTCACTTTTATTGGGGAATGGTATTACAAATCAAGATCTGAGTTCTAAGGCTGGCGCCGTGGCTCAATAGGCTAATCCTCCACCTTGCGGCGCCGGCACACCGGGTTCTAGTCCCGGTCGGGGCGCCGGATTCTGTCCCGGTTGCCCCTCTTCCAGGCCAGCTCTCTGCTGTGGCCAGGGAGTGCAGTGGAGGATGGCCCAGGTGCTTGGGCCCTGCACCCCATGGGAGACCAGGAAAAGCACCTGGATCCTGGCTCCTGCCATCGGATCAGTGCGGTGCGCCGGCTGCAGCGGCGGCCATTGGAGGGTGAACCAACGGCAAAGGAAGACCTTTCTCTCTCTGTCTCTCTCTCTCACTGTCCACTCTGCCTGTAAAAAATTAAAAAAAAAAAAAAGATCTGAGTTCTAGGTGTGCTCACTGCTGGGACTTCTCAGCTAACAGATAAGGAGATGTCTGTTTGTGTACACTTATTTTTAAATCTACATGTATTTTTATACTTCAATTGCTATGTTAGTACCTAGTTATCTTTGTATTCCTCATTACAAAAAAAAAGAAGAAAGAAGCAGCTTATAGAGATAAACATAATACAAAAGAGGAACACTAGTTAGAATATTAAAGAAAAATAAGAATGGCAACAGAGATAAAAATAGTAAAATGATACAAATGATAATGGTTGAGGAGAGGAACTATTCCAAAAGATTTTAAAACACAGGAATTTGATGGCTCATTTATAATGGTATATATCCTAAAGACACAAAGAACTGCAAATGTTTCTCTCAATAATCAGTTAGTTGGTGTTAGCATTTGTATTGTTATCTTGAGGCTATTAACATATGCAGTGTGGGATAAAGCAAGTGGGTAATCAGGCTAGTATAACTGAGAAGTAGGATTTGGGGCATAGGAATAAAGAAATTCAGATGTAGAACAATGAGATTAAGTAAAAATCCTGTGTTTCTACATATGAATTTGAATCCCTGGTAAGATCTCTGCAAATATCCTATCTTTTAAAAAATATATTCTCATGGGGCTGGTGCTGTGGTGTAGCAGGTAAAGCCGCCACCTGCAATGCTATCATCCTATATGGGTGCCAGTTTGTTCCTGGCTGCTCCACTTCCAATCCAGCTCCCTCCTAATTGTGCCTGGGAAAGCAGTGGATCATGGCCCAAGTCCTTGGGCCCCTGCACCCACTTGGGAGACCCGGAAGAAACTCCTGGTTCCTGGCTTCAGATCAGTCCAGCTCCGGCCATTGCAGCCATTTAGAGATTGAACTGCAGGATGGAAGACTCTCTCTCTCTCTCTCTCTCTCTCTCTCCCTCTCTCTCTCTCTTCCTTTTTTTTCTCTCTCTGTAACTCTGCCTTTCAAGTAAATACATCGATCTTTAAAAAATGAAAAATATATTCTTTATTTCTGTCCAATGAAAAGGACAAAAAAATTTAACTATCCAGTAACAATGAACACTCCAAATACCCAGACTAAAGTTTCCAAAAATTTAATCCCCAAAACAGTAAACCACAGCTTGTCATCTTTTCCAAGATCTAACGTAGATGAATCTGGTTGGAGGATAGTGGGTAAAGCTGCCGCCTGCAGTGCCAGAATTCCATATGGGTGCCAGTTCAAGTCCTGACTGCTCCACTTCAGATCCAGCTCTCTGCTATGACCTGGGTAAGCAGCACAAGATGGCCCAAACTCTTGGGCCCCTGCACCCGCGTGGGAGACCCGGGAGAACCTCCTGGCTTCTGGTTTTGGATCGGCCCAGCTCTGGTTGTTGCTGCCATTTGAAGAGTGAGCCAGCGGATGGAAGACCCCTGTCTGTCTCTGCCTCTGCATCTCTATAACTCAGCCTTTCAAATAAATAAATAAATCTTTTTAAAAAAGATGAGTTTGGGACATTAAGATATATTAGAAAGCAAGAAGGTTGTCATAGTCTACTAGGATTATGTCAGAAAGACTTAAAAGTCTACCTGATATAAACTCTCACTGGCCAAAGATGAAGTCTTAATAAAATTGAACGTACTTTGTAACTCCAAACAAGTGTAAAATCAGAATTAAAATGCAGTGAGTGTGGTTAAAAGCTAATTGCAGATCTCTTGCTTCTGTACATATTAGCTTTGCTTGCTAATGTCTAAGGGTGTATCTTGTGAAACTATGTGGGCCCAAATTCCCAGGAACTAGGTTGACTGAAATGTGTCCTTTACTGTTATCTTACCACCATATCTTGGATCTGTTATTGGGTTTGTTATTGTTAACTGTTATCTTACAACCATATTCTGGTTTTCTTTTTATTGTTCACTGCATACCAGGGGTCTGGTTCGAAATTGTGAGCCCTAAGTGGACAGAATACTAAAAAAACTGTGTAACCCGCTGTTGGGGGCTGCACTCTGGTAAGGAGTGTTGGTCTCGATCTGTGGCCAGTCCCGATTGATTACCTTGCCTCTCATTTGTCTCTCAGTTGCTTCTCATTTTCAATAAATTTCATGTGTGACTGTCGCTAGTTTTTGTAACATTTTGTTTTAGCTGATGAGTGGATGCAACACAAGTTTACTAAATGGGGTTCAGTGCCAATAATAAACTATCCAGGAGGTTAAAGGGGGAAATCGGAGTGGGGTGACCTGAGCCAGCACAATGACCACACCAGTGACAAAGGTGTTTTGCAGTTTGGCATTTAAGAATATAACCAATTGAAATAAAAAAAAAAAAAAACTGGCAAAAGTGGTCGTTTCTACATTATAGGAAAATGATTGGCCCTACCTCAGCAAGGAGCATTTGAACTTTAAGAAATAAGTAATATGTTTAAAACATTTTAAAAGAATTTCAGAAAAGTGATTTTTAAAAAATCTTGGAATTTTAAGTGGGAAGATTTTGGTTATTTAGAAAAATCCACTGTAGTACACCTTCCCTATTGACAGGTTTGGCATGCTCAGATTCAAGTAATCATGATTTGAAAGTGTATTTAGGCATTTTTCTTGTCTTTGATCTCCTAAATAATACAGTGTAGCAACTATTTACATAGTATTTACATTGAATTAGACATTATAAATAGTCTAGAGAGGATTTACATGGGAGCATGTGCAGAGGTTATATGCAAATATGGAATTCCAGGCTCCTGGCCATTGCGCTCATTTGGGGAATGAACAATGGATGGAAGATCTCTGTCTCTTTCTATCAGTTTCTTTCCCCCTAACTCTGACTTTCAAATAAATAAATAAATCATTAAAAATATTATATCACAATTATCAACCCCACAGATTATTTAAGAGTTTTTTTCATAATTGTTTTAAGATTTATTTGTTTACTTGAAAGAGTTACAGTGGGGGAGGGAGGGGAGAGAGAGAGAGAGAGAGAGAGATAAAGGGAGAGAGATATCTCTTTCATACACCGGTTCACTCCTCTGATGACCACTCTGAAGCCAGGAGCCAGGAGTTTCATTCAGGTCTCCCATGTAGGTGGCAGGGGCCCAAACACTTGGGCCATCTTCTGTTGCTTTTGCCAGGCCATTAGCCGGGAGATGGATAGGAAGTAGAGAAGCAGGGACACAAACTTGTACCATATGGGATGCTGGTGTTGCAGGTGGTGGCTTTATCCACTATACCACAATGCTGGACCTGCCACATTCTTTTAAAATATTTTTATTTTACTTTTGGCAAACAGAAGAAAAATATTAGAAAATATTCTTAAGTCTGAAAGCCAGTCATTTTATTTTACAAATAAAATATAGCGACTATAAAATTTTTAGTCAATTGTTTTGTTTTTCACACTTATTATAAAAGAGAAAATCCTTATCTTAAACTTATTTCATTTTGTTCCAAAGTAATACAGGTTACTAAACCAAAACTAAGAGCAGTGTGCATTATAGCTCTTCCTTTCTTCCATTTTCCATCATTTAATGGTCACACAGAATTTAGGATTCTAAGGAGCCTGTCCTCAAATCCCTAAGACAAGGAAAGGTTGATACCATTTGGCCCAGTGATTAAGATGCTGGTTAAGACAGCCATATTCCATATTTGAAGTGCCCAGGTTCAGTACCTGGATCCCGGCTGTGGCCAGTCCCAGTTCTGGCCATTATTGACATTTAGGGAATATACCAGCAGACTGGAACATGCTTTCTCTCTTCCCCTCCTTCCTCCCTCAAATAAATGAAAGTTAAGAAAACACACAGATATACCATGGGAGGACATGTTTTGTAGCATTTAGATTTCCATAGTGTATAGGCACTCCCACTGTGGATTTCAAACTACCAGTGTGATTTCAGGCTACCAATGTAATTGTCACTTGAATCAGCAAGTGTTTATGATATTCACTGAGCTACAGGAGATTAGGGGTTACCTTTAAAAATGCCATTGGGCTACAGTCTCAAGTGTCTTAGTGTAGAAAGGCTGTGGTTCTCTCACTCATGTTTTTGAGGGAAGAGGTCTAAGTGGGAGCTGGCAAAACCTACCATCTCCTCCACCCAGACCTCTTCCTTGCTCAAACCATGGAACATACAGCTTATTAAGAAGAAAAGAGACCATGAGCCCTGAGTGTCCTGTGGTTTTCTGTGACTAGAGAGCCTAGAGAAGCTACATTCACAAAGAGTTTGTTAAGGCCTTATTGTGTGAATAAGGAGATCTGATGACTACCAAAATATAAAAAACTGAAAACAGGAAAATAGTGAATCAAGTATGACACAGGTAGATTTTTAATCACATTGTAGTAAGTATTTTAAATAGGGACGATGCATTTAAAACAATATAATCCCTCTCCTGATTTCTCTCTCTTCAATCAATTAAGTTTTATAGAAACAAACAAAAAATAGGCTAATGGATTTATTGGAGAGGTTTAAAAAAAGCAAGTCTGCTAAAAACACACATCTCATTTGAGGGTTCTAGCCATGTTCACCTTAGTTATAGTTATTTAGACCAGGAGAGCCTGAGAAAGGGTTTATGCAGGCAGCAGTGCTGTTGCCATGGCAACCCCAACCAAGCTCCAGCTCCTTAGCCACTACTCATGGAAATTGTGTTCCCACTGAGCTTCCAACATCTTGAAATGGTTTAGGAAAACAATTTTACTCACATAGTGCACCTTGGAGGTTAGTAATATCTGTGATGATCAATGAAATGATTTTTTGCACCCTGGGTATAAACTTCAGGCATCTTGTCATAGTGGAACCTAGTTTCCGCATTTATCCCTGTCATGTCTAACTCCCCAAGAACCCTTTGTTTTACTTTATTTCTTCAAGCACATTTACACTATTCTTTTCTGGAAAGTTTTAATTTATTATATGTTTGAGAGACAGAGACAGAAATCTCCTATCTACTGGTTCACTCCGTAAATGCCCACAATGGCCCAGCCTGGGCCAGGACCAAAGCCAGGAGCCAGGAATTCAATCCAGGTCTCCCATATGGGTAGCAGGGACCCATTCTAGGCAAGACCTGCTACCTTCCAGGTTGCACATTAGCAGCAAGCTTGAATTGGGAGTGGAGTTGGGACTTTAACCTAGATACTCCTGTATGGGATGTGGGTACGAGGCCAATCAGTCATCCCCAGGTTATTATGTCCTATTTTTTTTTTTGACAGGCAGAGTGGACAGTGAGGGAGAGAGACAGAGAGAAAGGTCTTCCTTTGCCTTTGGTTCACCCTCCAATGGCCGGCACGGCCGGCGCGCTGCGGCCGGCGCACCGCGCTGATCCGATGGCAGGAGCCAGGTACTTATCCTGGTCTCCCATGGGGTGCAGGGCCCAAGCACTTGGGCCATCCTCCACTGCACTCCCTGGCCACAGCAGAGAGCTGGCCTGGAAGAGGGGCAACCGGGACAGAATCCGGCACCCCGACCGGACTAGAACCAGGTGTGCCGGTGCCGCAAGGCGGAGGATTAGCCTAGTGAGCCGCGGCGCCGGCATTATGCCCTATTAAAAACACTAATTTCTTATGATCCACTGGTGCCACCCTTTCCAATCCCTATGCCTCAAGAATTCAAAGGTGCACATCCTACTGATGAGCATTCATGGTTTATGAAAACAAAACAAAAATCCTGTGATGAATTAAAAAGAAAATATGCCTGGGGCAGGCTCCCATTTGATTCTTCTAATACAGTTGTTCCTTGTCCCTCAGTATTTATGGAGGACTGATTCCAGGAAACCACCATGTGCCATGAGCTCAAAATTTCTGAGTGTTTAATTACCTTATATAAAATGGCATGGTATTTGCATAGAACCTATGCTACTTTAAATTATCTCTAGATTACTTATAATACCTAATACAATGTAAATGTTATATAAACAGTTGATATACTGCTTAGGGAATAATGAGAAGACAAGATTATATACATAGCCACATGTTTTTCTGAGCATTTCTAATCCACAGTTGGTTGATTCGGTTAATGAGAAACCAGTTGATCGCAACAACTGTATTATGTAGAAGCGCTCCTGTTAGGGAGCTAGCACACTTTGGAATCACACTTTGCCATTTACTGTCTGGTAATTGTAGAAAGGTTTCTTTGGGCTGTTTTTGCATATGTAAAATAAATGATAATAGCTCTGCTTTGCTGGCTGACATGAAGATTAAACAAGGTAACATATGTGATTATTCAGCAGAATGACTGGTACGTGGTAAATGTTCCATTAGTATGAGCTGTCATCACCATTATCTTTAAGGTCACCAATAATGTCCTTTTTTCTAAGGCTCATAGATTTATTTCAATCCTTAACACTCCTTTGTGTTATATTTGCTACTTCTGATTAACTTATCTGTAACTTCAGTTTTTTCCTTAAGCAATACTTCTACAGTCCCGATTTCTCTAACTCAGCATTTCCCACTGGGTGTTCTATGGAAAAATATTTTCCTGGGGTGTATAAAGATATCTCAAGGTTGTTTAATAAGATAAATACAAAATTAAGTACACTGTATTCCAGATTATAAAGCCAGCTTGCTTGGGAATACGTGGCAAGGCTTACAGCACTTTTGGAATGACTGGCTTGAATACTATGCTTAATGGTGAAACCACAGTGCAAATCAGAAATAGAGTAGTGAAACCCACCACTGCCAATTTTGTGTAATACTGTTTAGCAAGTACTAGCCAATGATTTATTTTTATATCTTCATAAGTATCACAAACACAACTAAATTCATTCTCTCATCCATTCATCCACAAAAAATATTGGGTTACTACTGGGTCCCAGGAATCATCCTAGGTACAGTGACACAGAGTTGAATACAACCAAGCCCTCACAAAGCACACCTTCTAGTCGGAGACACAAACATGTAGAGAAATAAATATGTGTTGTGAAATATTAAGGAAGTATTACATGTTATGAAGATAAATAAAGCAGAATAAAGGGAGAGAGAATGTTCTTCTACATAGGGTCATCAATGGAAAAATATCTCAAAGGTGACATTAAAACAGAGGCTTTAAGGAAGTAAGGAAGTAAGCCAGGTAAGTATCTGGGGAAGGTGAGAACAAGGCCAATGGACTCAGAGAAGAACAATGAGGCACAAAGAGGAATGAAGGAGATGAGACCAGAGAAGTAAGAAGAAACTAAATGATGTAGCATCTTGTACAGTATGGCAAAGACAGTGAATTTTGGTCTAAGTGTTATGGGGAGCCACTGGAAGTTTATAAGTAGGGGAGTGATTCGTCATATTTTAACTTAAAAGACCATCCTTTTTTCTGTGAGGGAAATTGATTGTAAAGGAACAAAAGAGGAAGGATGCAGGAAGACTAGTTAAGAGGCAGATCTCTGGGCAAGAGATCATAGTGACTTGGACAATAGCAAAAAACCACAGTGGCTTGGATGAGGGTAGCTGTGGTTGCACTAGTGGGAAATGGTCAGGTTGAAGACCTATTTTAATGCCAAATCAACAGGACTTGCTAGTGGAATGGATGTGATATATGACAAAAAGAAAGGACTGAAGAATAGCTCTAAGATTTTTGTTCTGAGAAATCAGGTAAATGAAGGTGCCATTTACTAAGAAATAGCCAGGGGAAGAATGAGTTATGAGGTAATAGCAACTTTCCTGTTTCAGACATATTAAGTTTGGGCTTAATATGTTGTTATGAACTTCTTGAAATCAGAAATGTGTAATATGTCTTTGCATCCCTAGAATAGAGCTTGCTGTATTGTAGGTGCCCAAATGCTTGTTGCAACAAATAAAAGAACCATGTATGAATAAAACAAAATTATGCTCATAGATGAGGGCAACAGGGAAGTTCCTAATGCTTCTTAAATTATATTTATCTCAAGTAACTAAGAAATATTGATAAGGCTAAGGTGATAGGTCATTTTAACCATTATGCCTAGTAAGTTAGCAGATTCTAAATACTACTAATGTATTCTCTGATCTTCACGCTAGTATTACACTTCTGGCAGAAGAGAACAGAGAGAATATCAACATGCACACAAATTTATTCCTGACACATATAGCTATAACATCTAATATCTACTCATATCCACCTGTATTTTATGCTTCCTGTCAAAGAAATAATTTTCTGCTTTGGAAAAAGTCAAATCTTCTAGTCCCTTCAACAAGCTAAAAAAAGAGGGCCATTTCAAATGATAAATAGATGAAAGCTAATAACTTCAATTTGTCCTGAATTCAACAGACTGATTGTCTAGACAGTCCTAATTTATTTGATTATTGTCCAGCATTCATCTTCACTTTAGATAAACAGATCTCAGCCAAGTTAGGGAATGCAATTATCTCTTAATTCATTATTTGACCCCTTCTTTCACTGAAATTTAAAATACATTGGGGACACTCCATACTGCTGTCCTCAGATTCTGTACACTAGGATGGACTATGATTTGAAGCCATAGTCCCCAAAATGTTTTATGAACATTAGTCCTGAAGTAAGATGCTTCAGGGGGGAAAGTTTATGGAAATTGGGACAGCTAATACTATCTTTCCCTCCCATAAATGTCTGGTGCACACTAGCATAATAAAGGTCCTGAGAAGTCCTGCAGTCAAGAAACCCAATTAACTCAGTATTTTCCACATTCTGCCATAAAAAACAAAACAAAACAAAAAAACAAAAAACTATACCTCAAAATAAACTTTGGGAAAGCTGGTTAAACAATACCTACAGTGCAAGCTGAGAGTGCTGGAACAAAGTTTTGCTACAGCTTATTATGACTGACACTCTACCATTTGTGATAGTACTTCTTCTTTAATCCCAAAAGGGAAATTTTCTTCAACAATCATCACCACCTATGAACAGGTGTAGAGTACATTGCATAACATATTTCTTAAGTGAATTCTCTACTATTCAGTGAAGTGGTCTCTGACTAACAAAATTCTTACATAAATGCACATTTGTACTCTTAGACTAAACACTTCAAGAACAATAAAATGTACAGTCAAATATCAGCTTATACTGACATTTTTGAAGAAACATTCCTGAAGTAGGAAAACGGACAGCAAAACTCACAGATTTTACTTAAGGCATACAATGAGTACTCATTCAACAAATATTTATTAAATTAGTGAGTAAATAACTGAATGAACAAATACATGCAGGTATGTATTTGTAAAAGGTCTTCAAATGAAGCCATAGCTCACTGTTTACTAATTTAACCTGAAAATAGTCACCTTCGAGGTCATCTTTTTTATATTTCATAATTTATCCACAATTCACAACACTTTTGCCAAGCATTACTTCTTCCACAAAACCCTTTTCCTATCATTTCTTCCAGGTTGAATTAACTGCTTCCTTCTCTGTGCTACCTCTGAACTAACCTCAAGTTCAGTTTGAGAACCCCTTATCCAAAATGCCTGGGACCAGAAATGTTTTGGATTTCAAATGTTTTCTTTTTAAATTTATTTCAGACTTTGTAATATTTGCATATATATCATGACATATCTTAGGGATGGAACTCAAGTCTAAACACACAAATAATTTATGTTTCAAATGGACCTTATACACATAGCCAGATGGTAATTTTATACAATATTTTAGTGCATCTATAATTTGACTGTGACCTATTAGATGAAGTCAGGAGTAGAATTTTCCACTATGGTGTCCTGTGGTGCTCAAAAATTTTTGGATTTTGGAGCATTTCAGATTTCAAATTAGGGATGCTCAACTTGTACCTACAGCACTTTAGGATCATAGTTGTAACCTCTGTCACACAGGGGGATCCAATGCCTCACACAAGTCACTTCATAGACAAATGGGCTTACAGATAAATGGGAAAACATTCTCAGATAAAAATTTCTCTCTTTCACATGGCTCTGAATTTTGCCAAATGATTTCAATGGTCAATGATCTTAATAAGCGATAACAAACGCATATTAATTCAGAAATGCATGATTAATATTAAAGGATTCATTTCTTTTTTAAAAAAAGATTTATTTATTTATATTTATTTATTTATTTGAAAGTCAGAGTTACAGAGAGAGAGGAGAGGCAGGGAGAGAGAGAGAGAGAGAGAGGTCCTCCATCCGATGGGTCACTCCCCAGATGGCTGCAACGGCCGGAGCTGTGCTGATCTAGAAGCCAGGAGCCAGGAGCTTCCTCCAGGTCTCCCACATGGGTGCAGGTGCCCAAGGACTTGGGCCATCCTCCACCGCTTCCCCAGGCCACAGCAGAGAGCTGGATCAGAAGTGGAGCAGTGGCCCGGGAGTGCAGTGGAGGATGGCCCAAGTGCTTGGGCCCTGCACCCCATGGGAGACCAGGAGAAGCACCTGGCTCCTGGCTTCAGATCAGCGCGCTGCGCTGGTCGCAGCACGCCGGCCGCGGTGGCCATTGGAGGGTGAACCAACGGCAAAGGAAGACCTTTCTCTCTGTCTCTCTCTCACTGTCCACTCTGCCTGTTAAAAAAAAAAAAAAAAAAAAAAAAAAAAAAAAAAAAAAGAAGTGGAGCAGTCCCGGGTCTCGAACAGGCGCCCATATGGGATGCCGGCGCCTCAGGCCAGGGCATTAACCCAGGATTCATTTCAATATGTAAAATCTTTAAATAGTGATCTTGAGAAGCTACTTTTATATTTTATAATACATAAAATATTTATTAACATATAACTGCAATGTACTGAAATATATAAACTTTTATATTTTATATAAAATACAAAAATACATTTTAAAATTTAAAATTTCACAAAGCAATAACACTGCATATAATACATGAAGGAAATTCAAAAAGTTCATGGAAAATAGAATTAAAAGGTAAGTGTTTTTATTGCAAAAAATTTGAAATCCATTCATAGCTTTTCATAGGACACATTTTCTGTGAACTTTTGGAATGTCCCTTATACATGTGGATTTCAGCATCTTTTTTGCACCCAAATACATTCATCTTTTAATTTCCTTTTTCATGAGGAAGTACCATCTTTTTCAAATGTGTAAGTTACTGTCATGCAATAGTCACTCGGTTTTAGAGCCACAAGCGTCAAAGTAAAGAAATAATAAGTTCTACTCCAGATATATGGAGTGAGATGGAATAAAGAAAATGAACTGTCCTAGAAGACAACATTTCAGAGTTCCAAGGTCAAGTTATATCACTAAGAATTTTGTGGCACTTAGTAATTAACTTGATCTTCTGAGCCTTCAACTCAGACCCTTCAAACTCTTTCAAGTGGCAATTCTGTGACCCTTGGACATGGTTAATACGTAATTAACTCTCAAAGCTTATTATCTGGTTGTTAAGTTCTTATTGCCACTCTTACTTAATCAATCAATCAAATATTGTTATTAAGTGAGTGAGACTTGACTTTGGCCTCGCAACAAATCAGAAAGTTTTTCTGATAACTCAAACTAAAAATGAAAAAAATCCTATCTTTATAAAATCTATCCAGTTCATACATGCAAGCACAAGAGCACTTTAAAAACTTCACGGCAAAGTAGAACTGAAAGATGCTTATTTTGGTACAAAAATTTTTAGAAATCTATACAGTTTTTTCATAATTCACATTTTCCATGAACTTTTTTGAAGTATCCACATATATTCTTTACACAACTACTTACTGAGTGTCTATCACAGGACTAGGTACTGTTGGAAGCCGCTGTGTGTTATAAAACTACAATACAACCTCAGAGTTTCCAGAGACACCTAATGCAAATATTTTCAGATTTTCATACATTAAAATATTTCTATGCCACAACTGCACAAAGGTTGTATGACCCAATATTCACCAATAATGACCTTCCATGTTTCTTTTACTCCATCTCTAGTGTCTGTGAATCATGCAATTATCTTATATTTAGATCGATTATTAAATACATTTTTTTTCAAATTAGCTGAGGATTATGTATAAATTCAATTCAATTAGTATTGACTAACTGGTAAAATTATCCATTAAATGTCAGATAAACCCAAAAGTTCATTCAACCATGAAGATTTAAAAAAAATCAGAACCCAAATAAATGTAATTGTTCTATTTCTTGTTCAGCATAAGAAATTTTAGTAAGTATCCCAGTTTATTTTTTGGGAAAAATACAAAATAAGGGGAAAGAAGTCTCCTAAAAGGCACCAAATTAATTTTCAGACTGTACTGAACCTCAGAGTAGCTATAAAACCAAGACACCAAAAATAATAAGCATTTTTAAAATGGAAGCTTTTCCTAATCACTGCAAAACCACACAGTATATGCTGGTAAGTTATGGGTTAAAATGCTTCAAACAGTCCTGGCAGAAATGATTCTTATGGGAAATGTATTTCAGAAAAAGGGAAATTATGGTATGCTGTGGACTCAATCATTAGAACACAGAACATCAATCCTTTTTCTTGCAAAATGGCTTTTCTGTTTTAGATGATGAGAAAAATTCAATCCCTGCTGGTTTTATACAACATCTGAATTTGGGGCTGCTAGTGCTCTCACATCTTTAAGTAGAGCCCAGATTATTGACAAAAACTTAAGAGGGGATTCTGTTGCTTGGATGCAGCTTGGACACTAAGAACTCTATGTGACACTTGGAATTCAAGTGTAAATAACATGTAGGAATTGTATTCACCTGGGATCATCCTGAGTCAGCATTATGACTAAGGTGTTTTCACTCTGGACTCTAACCACTCACAGTTTACAGAGGTACAAAATTCCTAGACAGATGTGGCACCTGGGTCACTGCAATAGCTACCAGGATCACCCAAAGGCACAAGAGGCAACTATTGTCATTCCCTGGAACTCAAGCTGTGTGCTTAAGTTAAGCACTGCTCATTTCTGGCTGACACCCTCATGACTCTATATCTGTGCTTTTCCAGTCTTTCCGGCCTGGTAAGTCTTTTTCCCATCTTTTTATCTCAATGTGTTAAAAGCTTACTTCTTTCTCAAGGTCTTAGCACTTTTTTCTTATTCACAACACTACCTGCTCATCTTTATATACCTATTACCCTGGGATCTGGCCACTGCTTAACATATAGTAGAGGCTCCCAAAATACTTGAACAAGTCCAAAAGCCAAAGCAACCTCTACTAATGAGTTGCTTTGAAGGATAGAGCATTGCCTTTTCCTAACTGTGTTCAAGGGTACAGCAAGATGATCACAGAGGAGATGCTGTCAAGAGGATTAAAATTGTAGGATATCGGACTAGATGTCTTTTAAAACTCCTTTTGACCCAAAGAATGAAACTCCAAACAGACTCATGAAGGATGAATGCATTGTCATCTTTTTCTTTTTCTTTCCCTAAAGAGACATTTCAGAAATTCTGGTTAAGGACAGATTTTTAAATCTTCTGACGTTGGTTTTCTGTCATTTGTTGTATCCGTGGCAGCTCATGAGTAATAAGTAGCATCAAAAATCAGCAGCTGAACCACTATCCTTAAAATCAAATCAAGGAATAAGAGACAGAAAATAAGCATAAATTGCTAAATTCAGATTGGAAGCCCTACAAGAGGAGAGAAAAATTAATGGGAGCCAGAGTGATCAAGTGCAGGGTTTTTAAGCAGGTATTAGGTGGATAGGATGTAAATGGTGAGAGAGCACTTCCGTGTTAAGAAAAACAATGACTGGTAAGGCATGAAGAGACAAAATGAACAGTGTATCACTGAGGAAAAGTTCAAGCACATTTTGGGGAATAGTGGGAAATGCTGCTTGTCCAACAAAGTGGGACCAAATAATTGGGGGGCATGGGAATAAGGAAGGCTTGAGAGGCTCATAACAGGATACCACTGAAGTTCCAGAGCAGAGAAGTGAGATAATAAAAGAAGTGTTTAACAAAAATCAAGTCCAAGAGAAAGCTGCCTACTAGAGAGACTTGAAGGGACCATTATTAGGGTTGGGAACCTTTTTTCTGCCAAGGGTCATTTGGATATTTATAACATCATTCACGGACCATACAACATTATCATCTTAAAAATTAGCCTGCTATCAAGTTATTGATTTTCGAGTCTCGCCCGCAGTTGCCTTGGCAGGGCAAACCAAATGATTCTGCGGGCCTTCTATTGCCCATAGGCTGGACATGGCCTACTCCCATAAGGGTAGCCACTGGGAAGAAAGTCATAACTGAGTAGACTTAAAGAGTCAAGAGTTTTTCCTGGGGACAGGGGCAAGGAGCAGGAGGATCACTGGGAATGGAGAAGAGAGATAGCCTAAAAGAGGAGTTAGAAGGATCCTAAAAAGGTATAGAAGATAAAACAGATGGATGTATAAAAAATGATAGAAAGCATGGTGGTGTTAAGAACTGAGTCAATGGCTGGCGCCACGGCTCACTAAGCTAATCCTCCACCTTGCGGCGCCGGCACACCGGGTTCTAATCCCGGTCGTGGCGCCGGATTCTGTCCCGGTTGCCCCTCTTCCAGGCCAGCTCTCTGCTGTGGCCCGGGAGGGCAGTGGAGGATGGCCCAAGTACTTGGGCCCTGCACCCCATGGCAGACCAGGATAAGTACCTGGCTCCTGGCTTCGGATCAGCGCGATGCGCCGGCCGTGGCGGCCATTGGAGGGTGAACCAACAGAAAAGGAAGACCTTTCTCTCTGTCTCTCTCTCTCACTGTCCACTCTGCCTGTCAAAATAAATAAATAAATAAATAAATAAATATAAAAAAACCAAGTTTGCAAGACTATGGAGCACAATGAAAGGAACAGAAAAGGTGCAATCAGGGTGGGATAAAAATTCAGGAGCCAATAGTGTCACAGAAAACATGAAATTTCAAAAAAGAATAGGTGAAAGATGATGGATGGATAAAGACCAGAACATGTTAAAAGACACCATTGTACTAACAAATGATTAGGATCATGCCCCCTCTCAACTACTAACACATTATATAAAATTAGCTAATGGGGGAAAGAAAAATGGTTTTGTGGCTATAACAATGTCCCTTTTCATGTTTTTAATGACAAAAAAGATATATTAAGATGCTGACATCTTTGTGCAGAAATAGAAATAAAAGATAATTCTGTTAAAATGCATCAATTTTGAATAAAGTCATCTAGAATAAACACTCTTCTGGAAGCCATATAATTGGAATAACACTGCAAAATGCTGGGTACTGGCCAAATATTATAAGTGAGTGGCAACATATCCAGGTTTGCAGATCCTGGCAAAAGTTATAAGGAATATCCAAAGATATTTAAAACACAGGGATATAGGGACTATTAAATAACTCATGAAATACTGCTGAACACACACAGGTATTGCATTTCTGAGTTCACAAGAATGCTTGAGAAATGATGCCTCTCACATGAAACACCAAGGACCTAACATGGATTAGACTTATATCTACTTTCATTTTAGATGAGAATCATCTGGGAAGGCACTACACAGAGAAAGCAATGTTTCTGATCAGTTTGGGTACTAAAAATCACTCAGATATGACTGATGGAGATGATATTAGAGGAAGGCAAGTACTTTTTCCTCCGATGCTGTTAGGCTGGAAGCTAGCCTCTGAAATAGGCATGTGAACTACTATGGAAGAAATGCCCTCTACTTCCCCAAAATGGAAATGAACAAACTAATAAATAATGGTGTCCATGGAAAGATCCAGATTTTGTGAATTCTAAAGCTTATATAATTTGGGTGGCCTCTGTAAGAAATAAGAAAGATTATAATATTCAATATTGAACTACTTATTTAGACTAAATCAGAATGAACCTGCAGTTGAAAGCCCATTAAGTATTAAGTTTATTAGCAACATGCTAAATCCACCTCTGCTACTGACCAAGTATTGGGAGTAAAGTGTGGAAAAGGATAAAGAGCAAGTATTCAGGGAGAAGAAAAACAAGAGACAAAATGCTCTTTAAGGAATACTGGAGACAGACCAAGAAAAAGAAAAAAATCCCAAAAAGAACCCTGATTTGTGGAATATGGATGGTATAGAGATGAGAGGGAAGGCAGAAGTCATAATCAATGTACACAGCACATTACAGTCATATATATTTCCCACTCATCAATAATCATGTTGCTTCTAGGAGGCTTGTCTAGAAATATCAGGTTTTTGAAACCACTAGTCCACTTCATTGCAGGCACCCAACAAGTGTTGGTGAACAAATGAATGATTAATGAATGAATGAAAGGAAATACTCCTTTTTCTAACTGTCCACCAGCATCTGCTTTCCTCTAATGATCCGCCATAGAGATGTTTTCACTGGCACTGGCTGGAATTGTCAAAGCAACAGTTCATGCAGATCTTTTCTCTGGTGATTAGGACTGCTTATCCTAAACAATAGAAGCCAAACGCTATCTGCACCCAGGATTAATTTGCAAGCATGTTCAGAGTCTCCTCACAAGGATTATACAAGGAGACTTTAAAACGTTTGTGGAAAAATTAAAATATAAGTTCATTTTGCTGCAAAACAATCTTGAAATCCATACAGAGATTTTTCATTATTCTCATTTTCTGTGGACTTTATAAAGAGCATGAATTTCAAAAAAATGTTTGCACCAAATTAAATTTAACATTCTATTTCCATTTTCCATAAACATAAAATGGCTACTGTGGGACTCCCCTACTCACTCTCCTGCCTTCTTTCTCCCTCTTTCTAAATCAGATCCTGCAGGAATCTCTCTGAAATGATTAACATTTCAGAAGGCAGAGGGACAGGTCAGAGTGAGATGGTAGCTAGGGCTGAAACACAATTCTGACATATCATTTTACCAATTCTAACACACATGACAATTTAATCATGATGAGAAACAGAAAAGCCTCATGCACCACTTGTTTGGTCAGCCACAAACCCAAACCAGGACCAGGGTACAAAATTCAGGCAGTGGGAACTCTTCATCAAAGAACATGTAAGGGCGCTCCCTGAACTGCCCTCAGTGCCTGTTTCATAAATTGATTCCCTTTGGGTAATAAATACCCTACAGTTTCTTGCAAATCCTTAAAAACCAGCAAGTCCTTAAAACTAAGAGCTCACCCCGCCCCACACACGTTTTTTTGCTGTTGTTAAATTTTACCTCTTCCTAAAGGCTTCTGCCTCTTTGCTCTTCATGTACTCAATTCTCTAAGGAAAAGTGCTTAGAGAAATGCAAGACTGGAATTCTACTATTACTACTACTACCACTACTATTACTACTACTACCACCTCAATACTACAAAAATCATATGCTGAGGTTTCTGCTTAGGGCAAAAGATGTGAAATCAGTAAGACAATGCAGCCACCTCTGGAATTAGGAGTATGGGTCCTGAATGGGAGAAAAGGGTCCAGCCACTTCACAGCTAGGCAAATTGACTTCAGCAGAGTTATTCAAACTCTCCCAAACCTGCTTGGTTTCAGAAAAACAGCCAAGTATTTGGCACCCACCTCACAGAACTGTTGGATCTACGTAAAAATGCTAAACGTAACTGCACAGCAAGAGCTAATTAAATATTAGTATTTAATAGTAGTAGTAAAATTATTGTGCTTGTTCCCCCCACCCCCACCCCCCCCCAGTTCACAGCCCCAACAGAACTGGCCCAAATCCCACTCCCAACTTGCAGTATCTGAACCGGAACACGGTTACACTCTCTCATGCATGAGACAGACCCCCCAAAAGTCACAGAGCTGCTGCAAGCCCCCTCCCCCACAAGCAAGAAAGAGCCCTTCAGGCCACCACTAAGATCCACACTGACCTGATATGCCGCCTCCTATCACCACTACGTCGAACATGTGGATCGCCTTCTCGTGATTCGCCATTCTTGGCTTCAGGCTCTCCCGGGGCGACTGTATATGAGCCGGGACTGCCAAGGGTGGGGCAGACCCTTCTTCGGACACTCGGGGGGAGCCCGAGGGCGGAGTCGGCCTCTTTACAAATACCCAGTGGGAGCCAGGCACCGAGGGCGGGGCAGACCCTTGTGTTAACACCCGGGGAGAGCCCGGGGGCGGAGTCGATCCTTCTAGAGATACCCGGGTGGAGCTGGGTATTGAGAAGGTCGTGGACCCTTGCACTGACACTCGAGGGGTGTTATTGGGAACAGGAGGCGCTGTTATCGATATTTGAGAAGGATAGCTGTGTGTGGGAGGTTCCGCTATCGAATCCCGGGGGCTGCTGACCACCAAATGCTGCGCAGACCCTTGAGGTGTGTTAGTGTGTGTAGGCGGCCCTTGCACTGATCGTTGCGAAAAGTATTTGGGTAGAGGGGGTCCTAGTACTGACACCCAAGGATGACTAGGCACTGTGGGGGCGGTGAACCCTTGTACGGTCACTTGGGGTGTGTAATCTGCTGTAGGAGGCGTTGGCAAAGCTATTCGTGAAGAGCTAGTGCATGTAGGAAGCCCTGGCCCCGATAACCATTGGAAGCCGGGCACTGAGGTCGGGGTGGGCTCTTGTATCGACCCGCAGTGGGATCCCGGCACTGAGAACGGGCCAGAGCTTATTGTCGACCCATCATCAACGGAGGCGGGACGCAGATCAATCGAACTCGGGGGAGTGCTGAATAAAGAGGGCTGGGAGGACTCTTGTGTCAACACTACGGAATCAGAAAGAGGGACAGTTTCTGTTACCGGCAACCCCAAGATGCCGGTGTCCACGTTAATGGGAGGGGCGGCTCCACCCGACACGTTCGAGCGAGTGGTTGACTGAGAGATCCGATTCCTTGGGCCGTGGGTACTGAAGCCCCAGAGGCCAGTCTTGGAGTCGGAATCAGTCGCCCGGCTAACACTGCGGCTGAAGTGGGTAGACACACCAGAGCTCCACGAGTCGGGCGCGTCCCGTGAGGTCGTGCTCGACTGGGAGCCGGCAAGCGGACGGGAAAGAGTCCGCCACTCAGACTGGATACTCCACTCGGACGAATCGGAAGGGGCTTGGCCCACGTTGGAAGCTGAACTGGGGACCGGGACAGATGAACTCCCGGTTTCGGTTACACGCTCGGCCTCTCGCTCCCTCCCGCCACCGCTACCCCTGCCCCTGCCCCTGCCCCTGCCGCGGGTGCTGGGAGTCGCTGACGGATTCGGAGCACTCATGGTTCTAAATCACACAGACTGCTGAGGTAGATGTTCCGCCCCTTTACAACCTTCCCCAACCAAGCTCGCCTCTCAGACCCAGTCTGTAATCTCGAAGGCCCGCCCAGAGCGCCCGGCCCACTCAAAGGCGGAGAGCGCAACGCAGCGTTGATGCAGCCAGGCTCCGCCTTCTCCTCAGGCAGGCAGCGCGCGAACTGGAAGTTCGACCGTTGGAGGTTAGGCGATACCTCTGCGGGGGGGGGGGAACTCTGTGAACATGCAAGCGTAGGAAAGTGGATGTGGGCTTAACTAACTTCTTTCATTTCGACGATTTAACTGGAAGCAGCGTTTTCGGGAGGGTGGGCTTAGGAAGGCCTATATCTGGGCAAAACGAACTCAGAGGGCAAGGTTGTGACCCCCCCTCCGCTCCATTTGGTATGGTCCCGCTGCGACGTCATGTAGGCTCCGCACGGCCTGCGCAACCTTACGTTTTTCCTAGGGAGGGGCGGGGCGGAATGGAAACACGGAAAGATCTGGTTCTGCACGAGGTTTTTCAGGCTGAGCAGTTTAACCAAGGTCAAGAAAGTAAGCATGAAAAATACCTCACCTACCACAGATTAAGTGGAAGTGCAGTTTAAAAGTGAAAGTCAAGGGGCTGGCGTTGTGGTTTTCGGGTTAAACCGCTCCCCGGGATGCGGGCGTCCTATATTGGCGGGCTGTTCCTTTTTGATCCCGCTCGGTGCTAAAGCGCCTGGGAAGACACGGAAGATGGATCCGTGTCACACACGTGGGAGACCCGGATGAGTTCCAAGCTCCTGGCTTCAGCCAGGGCTGAGTGACCATCTGGGGAGTGAAACAGCAGGTGGAAGATCCCTCTCCCTCCCTCCCTCTCTCTATGTAACTCTACCTTTCAAAAATATTTAAAGTGGAAGTCAAGGGATGGCTAAGGTGCAGAAACAAAAAGTATTTCGCCATCCTACCGATAAAAGTGACACCCATTGCGTTTTTATGAAAGGTTTACGTTTTTGAAAGGCAGAATTATGGGATGGGGGCGGGGGGGAGATCCCATCCTCAGATTCACTCCCCAGATGTCCTCAACAGGAGCCTGGAACTCCATCCGGGTATCCCATGTGGGTGGCAGGGGTCCAGGTACTAAGTGGGCCATCTTTCCAGGTGCATTAGCGATATCAGGACTCAACTAGCACTCTTGATGGATGCAGCGTCATAGATGTGGCTTAACTGGCTTGGCCCCAGCCCTAGCCCTAGCCCCAGCCCCATGTGCATAAATTTTCACTGTGCAGCCATTCTTCTTTCTGGCTAGTTTTATCCTTTCCTTAAAGTTCAACTTTTCCTTTCCTCTTAAAATTGAATTTATCATCATCAGTGGAATGCTCAAAAATATGAAATTAAGATTTGATGAAATCAAATGATGAAAATTCTAGGAAGTTAACTAGATATTTGTTCCCACCTATGAACATGTCTCCTTCCCCTCTGCTACATCAAATATCTTGTTGAAGTAAGTGTAAGGAAATGTGGATTTAGTCTTTTCTTTGTTCTAATAGCTTTTACTGCCTAGAAAAATGACTTGTTACTTAACTAAATTGGAACCATTTTTCTTTATCTTGTTAGATTTTGAGGCATAAAGAAAGGAAATAAAGAACTCAGCTCTAATATGATTCTATCCCCTTTTCTCATTCCCATTGCTTTTCTTTCTTTTCATTCAAATACTTGATTTCACACCATGTGCGAGGCCCAGGGCAACACAAAACAGAGATCATCAGTTCCTAGCTCCAGACTTTGTCCTGTCCCAGCCCCCTAGCCATTGAGGACCCTTGGGGCGTGAATCATTGGATAGGAGCTCTCTGTGTGTCCTCCTGCTGTTTATCACTCTCTCTGTGTCTCTGCTTCTCAAATAATAAAAAATGTAAATGTCAAAGTCTTATTAAAGAAATTGTGAATGGAGTCAATGGGTAGAATTATGGGTATTTTCTCTTCATTTTATTTGTGCTGTGTATTTTGTGTATCACAATTAAAACAATAAAAGTTATTTTAAAATAAAATTATAAAATATCCCACAAGTATTATTTACTCTTAGGTGTGACCTTTGGCAAATTATTTAACTTCTTTGTACCTGTCTTCTCAACCCTAGACTCTTTCATATGTTGTTGAATCGGCCAGGATTCTAGAAGAAAACACCAAACTCAAATTAAGTAATTTGAGGATAGTGTCATCAAAGAACTATTTTGTAAAGCATGCACAAGATGGTGAGAAGCCACAAGGAATGGAATTACCAAGGCAAGCAGCAGGAAGGTGTCACTACAAAGGGGTAAGAGCATTCATCAGAACCTGATGTCAGAGCTGTTTTGAAAGGTATTACAGACTGTGGCCTTTAGTTCAGGGAGACAGCCAGCCCACAGGAAACCCACAGTGGGGAGCTAAGAGAATAAATACCCACAATCTCCCTATTCTCTCTTTCCCTAGTCTCTGCTGGCCTTCTGCTCTGACCTCACCTAACCAGAATCTAGATGGCAAGGGAGCCTGTTGGTGCAGTCCCTACAGGTCAGCCTCAGGGAACAGAAGAGAGTAGAGAAGTGCAGTGGGTGCCCCAGAGGGTTTGAGTGAGGGTTCAATGAGCAGATGAATGTAAGACACCAAGTGTAGTACCTGACGTGAAAAATTTCTTAATGCATATTCACATTTTAATGTTTAAAAATAAATTATATTGTTGTGATGCACTATAGTTTTATTAAACCATTATCCTCTAAGCATTTAGTATGTTCTAATTTTTGATAGAATATGTAACATGGTGATGAATATTTTGGACATAAAATATTGTTTGTATTTTTTAGAATTTCCTTGAGATGGAATTCTAAAACCTGGATTATGTGGTAAGAAAGTAGAAACTCTTCAATTGAAACTACCAAGTTACTTGCCCAAAGTTTGTACAGATGTATACTTTATGAGCAATCTCTAAGAATAGCTGTCTTCTTACTATACCTACTCTAACATTAAGCAAACTAATTTTTAACGTTTCTTAACTTGAAAGGTGAAAAATGAGCATTGCCATTGCTTTCTCTCTTTTTTTTAAAACTTTATTTATTTATTTGAGAGGCCGAGTTACAGAGATAGAGAAAGAGAGAGACAGAGAGATCTTCCATCTGCTGGTTCACTTCCCAGTTGGCTTACACGGCTGGGACTGCGCCGATCTGAAGCCAGGAGCCAGTAGCTTCCTTCGGGTGCAGGGTGCAGGGGCCCAAGGACTTGGGCTATCTTCTACTGCTTTTCCCAGGCCATAGCAGAGTTGGATCGGAAGTGGAAGCAGCCGGGACTTGAACCGGCACCTGTTGGGGTCTTAAGGCTGAGACTGTCCCCTGACCAGCAGGGGGCAGTACAAGCACTCCCCGACAAGGTGAATGGGAGAGGTAAGGTCGATGGGTCAAGCACACCACAGCAAGCACCTGTGAGTTCTGTCGAAGCAGGAACTACTTTATTGAGTAAGCGTACAGGCTTATAAAGCTTATGAAGGACATGCGCAGCAGGGGAGCCAATCAGTGAAAAGGTCACACAGGCACGGGTGTACCATGCACAGGGGCACCTTAAGTGAGGTATAGGGATCATGCACTGTCCACGTGTCCGGAACTAAATCGGACCTGTCCCTGCAAGTGGTCTGATCTTGCATGGTATAACTGCAGCAGCCGCAGACACGCCCCCGATCATCCGCCAGGCACCATGTTGTTAGGGACTATTTTAGGGAATGCCCAATAGGTGCCCATATGGGACACTGTGCAGGTGGCAGCTTTACCCACTACGCCACAGCACTGGCCCCTGGCATTGCTTTTTTTTTTTTTTTGGACAGGCAGAGTGGACAGTGAGAGAGAGAGACAGAGAGAAAGGTCTTCCTTTTTGCCGTTGGTTCACCCTCCAATGGCCGCCGCGGCCGGCGCATCGCGCTGATCCGAAGCCAGGAGCCAGGTACTTATCCTGGTCTCCCATGGGGTGCAGGGCCCAAGCACTTGGGCCATCCTCCACTGCACTCCCTGGCCACAGCAGAGAGCTGGCCTGGAAGAGGGGCAACCGGGACAGAATCCGGCGCCCCGACCGGGACTAGAACCCCGTGTGCCGGTGCCGCAAGGTGGAGGATTAGCCTAGTGAGTCGCGGCGCCGGCCAGCATTGCTTTCTAAATGAGCATTTCTTTGTTTACCAATGAAACCCTTTTTTCATATATGTATTAGCCATTTCAGTTTTTCTTCCATGAATTATCAATTCATGCCTTTCTGTAGCTGATGTCAGTAAGTGCTTTATGTAACAAGCTATTAACCCCTTGTCTTATTTTCACTGAAGAGACTTTCTGCCAATGACATTTTAGACATGCTGAAATGTCAACTTTGTGTGTTTAAATCTTTTCCTTAGTTATTTCTCCCATTGCTTTTTTAAAAGGTTTATTTATTTATTTGAAAGTCAGAGTTACAGAGAGGAGAGACAGAGAGAGATAGAGATCTTCAATCTGTTGGTTCTCTCCCCAAATGGCCACAACAGCTGTGGCTGGGCCAACCTGAAGCCAGGAGCCAGGAGTGCCTTCAGTGTCTCCCAGATGGGTGCAGGGGCCCAAGCACTTGGGCCATCTTTTGCTGCTTTCCCAGGCCATTATCAGGGAGTTGCAGGGACTCGAACTGGCAACCATATGGGATGCTGACACTGCAGATGGTGGCTTAACCCACTGTGCCACAGAGCTGACCCCTCTCCCATTGCTTTTAAACTCAGAGGGTTCTTATATTTCCAAGAGCTGAAGGGTGGGCTCTGTCTTCTTTTGATTCTTTGATCGTTTTATATTTTAATACTTATTTAATCCTAACCTTTTAGGATGTGTTTTAGGGTGAGGCTCTAAATGGGTACCCCCCCAAAAAAGTTAACTAATCTTAACAGACTGTTGAAAAATCCTTTCATTCTTTACTGATTTACCTCATATAACATAAATAGAACCATCTTTTCTATTATATTGACCTGCTTATTCCTGCCACATTGTCATCAGTGCCACATTGATTTACTTATTGCTGCTTTATAGTAAATTTTGCCAGATGGAAGAATTAGTCTCTTCCCAGTAGCCTTTTATTTTTTTTATAAATCATTTAACAAGAATCTTATACATTCCTTTCATGAATATATTATATATTTAAATGAATGTCATAATCATTTCACCCATGAAAAATTTCCTTGGTTGTATTATTCAGGATGATATTTCCTAGACATTAATTTAGGAAATTTATAATTGGTAGCCTCCTGTAACATCTTTTTAAAAGATTTATTTACTTATTTGAAAGAGTTACACAGAGAGAGAAGGAGAGGCAGAGAAAGAGAGAGAGGTCTTCTATTCGCTGGCCACAATGGCTGGAGCTGCGCCGATCCGAAGCCAAGAGCTTCTTCTGGATCTCCCATGCTGGTGCAGGGGCCCAAGGACTTGGGCCGTCTTCCACTGCTTTCCCAGAGCATAGCAGAGAGCTAGATCTGAAGTGGAGCAGCCAGGACTTGAACTGGTGTCCATATGGGATGCCGGCACTACAGGTTGTTGCTTTACCCACTATGCCACAGTGCCAACCCTGTAACATCTTTTAAAAGAGGTCCTCATTTGCAAGTTACTTATAGGAAATTTTGATTTATATCTGAAATGAAGCAAAGTTTATTATTTGTATTTTTTAGAGGATGAGTCTTGTATGTTTTTCTATGTGTGTAGTGTCATAAATCCTTTTGATCTGTATATTTTTTATTTGTGTTTTTTTTATTAATCTGTATACTAGGACAACTTTCATCTGCTTTAATTTAGATTATTGCTTGTGTTTTGAGTGTTTGGTTTATTACTGAAAAACACCCATATTTATCTTATTGGAGCACCTGTCCTTTTCCTATAAATTCTGAGAGAGCAAAGTAAATGTATCTTTCATATCACTGATTTTATTTTCTTCAGTTCTATTTTTCCTGCCTCTAATGCTGAATTTAACTGTGGCTCTTCAGTTTAGGTTTTTGCTTTGCTTTTTAAGCTTTAAATTCTTACTTGCCTAACTAACTTTTCATTTATGCTATGTATATCTTATTTTTCCTTATAACTTCCTGATTTTGTTACATAGAGACCTAGTTTTATGGGTCTCCCAGGGACATCATCAAATGTTGTTGAAAGTGCTGTTCTTGGGCTTGGTGCTGTGGCATAGCAGGTAAAGCCGCCACTTCCAGTGCTGGCATCCCATATAGGTGATGGTTCGAATCCCAGCTGCTCCACTTCTGATCCAGTTCTCTGCTATGGCCTGGGAAAGCAGTAGAAGATGGCCCAAGTCCTTGGGCCCCCTGCATCCTCATGGGAGAGCCAGAAGAAGCTCCTGGCTTCAGATCGGCACCGCTCTGGTCATTGTGGCCAATTGGGTAGTGAACCAGCAGATGGAAGACCTCTCTTTCTCTCTGCCTCTCCTCTCTCTGTGTAACTTTAATTTTCAAATAAATAAATCTTTTTTAAAAAGTGCTATTCTTTGTCTACAGACGTATGTGACACCCTCATACATTGATGACCTAAGTCTAAAATAGTACAATCATTTGTTATGGATACTGCCACATTTTCATGATTTGTCTGGGTTTTTTTCTGAATTACTTGAAAATAAGTTGAAGTACTCATGACATTATACCTCAAAGAATTTAGCCTATACTTAGAACATTCTCCCCTATAACTAAAGTACCGTTATGACACCTATGAAAATTAACACTAATCAGTAATATGTAGTATACAATCTGTATTTACATTCCTCAATTCTCACAATGTCTATAGTTTTTTTAAAAAAAAGATTTATTTATTTGAAATGCAGGTTGGTAGAGAGGGAGACACACACACACACACACACACAGAGAGAGAAAGAGAGAAGGAGAGAGAGAGAGATCTGAGATATCCTCCATCTCCTGGCTCACTCCACAAAGGTCTGTAGTGGTCAGGGCTGCGGCAGGCCGAAGCCAAGAGCTAGGGACTCCATCCGAGTCTCGCACATGAGTGGCATGGACCCATGCACTTGGACCATCTGCTGCTGCTTTCTCAGATGCATTAGTAGAGAGCTGGATTAGAAACAGAGCCGCCTAGACTGGAACTAGCACTCAGATATGGGACATTGTTGTTACATGAGGTGGCTTAACCTGCTGCACCACAATGCTGGCCCTACAACATTGACTTTTTAAAGGATTCTGAAGGATCCAGGCCAGTTGTTTTGCAAAATGTCCTATAGCTAGATTTCTCTGATTGTTTCCTCATGATAAGACTCAGAAATTTTTGTATAAGTATTGTGTAAGTGAGGTTGTATAGTTCTTGTTACTGCACATCAAAGGACAGATTATATTAGGTCAATAAGACTGATGATCTTAAATTCAATCCTTTGGTTCAGGTGGCAACTGTAAAGAAATGTTTTTCCTTTATAATTAGTGAACTAATCTGCTGAGTCAGAGTGATACTTGGAGTCCTTGTGAATAAACTATTTCTCTCTCTTTTTTTTATTTATTTGACAGAGTTAGACAGAGAGAGAGAGAGAGAGAGAAAGGTCTTCCTTCCATTGGTTCACCCCCAAATGGCCGCTACGGCTGGAGCTACACCGATCTGAAGTCAGGAGCCAGGTGCCTCCTCCTGGTCTCTCATGCGGGTGCAGGGCCCAAGCACTTGGGACATCCTCCACTGCCTTCCCGGGCCACAGCAGAGAGCTGGACTGGAAGAGGAGCAACCGGGACTAGAACCTGGCGCCCATATGGGATGCCGGTGCCGCAAGGCGGAGGATTAACCAAGTGAGCCACGGCGCCGGCCCCTAAACTGTTTCTCAATATCTTTCAAAGTTTTTGATGTCTCCTGAGATCCTTGCTTGAATCAGTTATTTGTAAGACTTCAGAGTGGTGGATTTTTCTAATTCTTTGTATGTTTACTACTTGATTTCTGTAAAGAAAATCTTTCCTTTTTTAAACCCATTTCTCCTTATGTCTAATTAACTTATTTATTTTGGCACTACACTGGGGCTGATGGATTTTTAAATTAATGTTTCATTTATTATCATAATTATTTTTGATGCTCTAGTTGTCTTAACTTTATTGGCAATTTAGTTTTGTCAAAAAAAGTACCTTGTGATTGGTATATAGCTTCTGGACTGGTAGACATTGTAAATGAGTAAGTGGTTGATGCAAGTGCCATAATTTTGAGTTGCCTTTAGTGTGGTGACTGTTAGCATGTTACAAAATGAGGAACCCTGAAAACTATGCCTGTCGATTATTACAGAAGTATTTGGCTCCTATAAGCATAAGATTGTTAACTCAGGCTAGGTTACACACTTGTCTGATGTGAAATTTGATCCGTTGAGCCTGAACTAGCACTTAGGAGACTAAACAGAATAGCTGCAGTACAATTATTTGGACTGCTGTCTGATCTGCTCCTAAGACTCCATGGAGGGGCTGGCGCTGTGGCGGATTAAAGCCCTGGCCTGAAGCACCGGCATCCCATATGGGCACCCGTTCTAGTCCTGGCTGCTCCACTTCCGATCCAGCTCTCTGCTATAGCCTGGGATAGCGGTAGAAGATGGCCCAAGTCCTCAGACCCCTGCACCCACGTGGGAGACCTGAAAGAAGCTCCTGGCTCCTGGCTTCGGATCGGCGCAGCTCTGGCTGTTGCAGTCATCTGGGGAGTGAACCAGCAGATAGAAGACCTCTCTCTCTGTCTCTACCTCTTTGTAACTCTTTCAAATAAATAAAATAAATCCTTAAAAATGAAAGACTCCATGGAAAATAAACATTGGATGCTGCCCTGCTGGTGGATTGTGGTTTCTATCCTATATACCTTTCAGTGAATGGATGGATAATAGAGTTTGTAGGTTTTGAGAGTATGAAGGCTTAGTTAATTGAATATTCTATAATGGGAGCTGAATTATTTTTAAAAGAATACTCAGAGAAATCTCATTTTTCATTTTTTAAAATATTTTTATTTACTTGAGAGAGAGAGAGAAAGAGAGAGAAATATCGATCTTCTATCTGCTGGTTCACTCCCCAAATGGCTGCAACAGCTGGGGCAGGGTTAGGCTGAAGCCAGGAGCCAAGAGCTTTTTCCAGGTCTCCCATGTGGGTGCAGGGGCCCAAGCACTTGGGCCATCCTCTACTGCTTTCCTAGGCACACTAGCAGGGAGCTGGATTGGAACTAGAGCAGCCAGGACTTGAAATGGTGCCCAAATGGGATGCTGGTGCTGTGGGCCATGGCTTTAACCTGATATGATACAATAAAGGCCAGGAGAAATCTCATTTTTATCTATTACTGGATACAGTAGAGTTTGGTGGAAGTGATACTATGTGACTTCTGAGGCTAGGCCATTGCTAGGGTCTGAATGCCTGTGTCCCCAACTCCCACCCCCTTAAATTCATATGTTGCAGGGCCAACATTGTGGTATAGCAGGTTAAGCCACCTCCTGTGATACCAGCTTCCCATATGGGCACCAGTTCGAAACCTGGCTGCTCTACTTCTTATCCAGCTCTCTGCTAGTGTGCCTGGGAAAGCAGCAGAGGATGACCTAAGGACTTGGGACCCTTTACCCACATGGGAGACCTGCAAGAAGCTCTGGGCTCCTGGGTTTATCCTGGTCCACTCACATCCATTGCAGCTATTTGGGGAGTGAACTAGAGGATGGAGGATCTTTCTCTCTCTGCCTTTCAAATAAACAAATAAAATATTTTTTAAAAATGCCAAAAGCCATGATAAGCAAGCTACCATATTTTGAAGTTTTTAATTATTATTTGTTGGCGATGCAGAGAGACAGGGAGAGCTGCTTTCTGCTAGTTTATTCTGAATATCCAAAATGGTCAGGGTGGAGCCAGGAGCTGAGAACATGACCCAGGTCTCCCACATGGGTTACAGTAACCCAATAACTTGGGTCATCATCTGCTGTCTTCCAGGGTCTGCATTAGTGGAAGCTAGAGTCAGTAGATCTTGGTATTGAACCCAGACATTCCAGTGTGGTACTCAACTCAGGAATCTTATCCAGACTTTTAACCACTAGACCAAACACCTGCCCCATCATAATTTTAAATAAGGACAGGATATTAATTTTGATATATCCTTTGGCTTTAAAGCTTCAGTATGGACAGACACAGCACTGCTCTTGTGTCCTCCCAATATGCCCATCCAGTGGGTAAGTTTTCCTTATCTCAGAATTTAGAAGATACATGTGGGCCACTCTGTTCAGTTTGTGTGCCTTTGTTATTTAAGAGTTGTCCTGAGCTCAGGTTCACATTCTTTTTAGACTTTCCCATTGACTCTTCTCCCTCTGTTATCTGTAGAAGTTGAGTATAAGCCATTGAAGCCACGTGAGAGCTGAGTGCCTACAAACTCCAAGTGCCCTTGTGCCATGTCTAAAGAGCAGTTACCTGCCAAAAATATTTCATACAGGCTTAAAGATGCCAAAGCAACCTCATAACTTTCACTTCCCCTACTCTCCTCCAGGCAGTATCCATCAAACAGTACTTTTCAACAAAAACACAGGGTCCATGACTTCTCTGGAAGTAACAGGGTGCCCCTGCTTCCCTCAGAGCTACCACATTTGATCACTATTTGAAGAAATGTCCTACCAGGAATTTAAAGGCAAACACAAAGTTTCTTGTGTTTGCAAAAACAAAGGATAATTTGAGGAAGGTTTACCAAAGGAAATATTTATCAAGGTATGGGCAGGGTGCAGGAAGATCACAAAGGAAATAATAGCAGAGCTGTTTCCTGACCTAGGCAAGGTCAGAAGAAATGGAAGGAGGGAGTGGTTACTGAAACCTGGAAGGATAAAATATGGAGAGGACCACTTAGAAAGGAGCTGTGAGCACTGGTTTAAGGATACAGGTGGCTCCCTGGAGACCTCACAGGAGAGAATTCTGGAATAAGGATACAAAACTTACTATGTTTTCTCTGTTATCTTCCCATTGGATAAGCTGAATCAGGATTCAGTCTCAATTGAACAAAGTCAATTAGAAGCCAGAGCATATTAGAACCTGTTAAGACTGTACTAGGCAGCCTCCGAGGACATTAAGCAATGTGGAAAAGAGTGGAGAGTAGATCTGAAATGGTAACTGAGAGACATCTAACAGATAACCTTCAGTTAAAGATACACTATGAATCACATACCTTGCTTTTCACAGTAAAGTATCATGTTTGCCAATTTTTTTCCCAGAATCCAGAATATAAGCATTTTTTAACTTGCAAGTGAGCTCAGTCTCTGTCATTCTTTTTTTTTTTTTTGACAGGCAGAGTGGACAGTGAGAGAGACAGAGAGAAAGGTCTTCCTTTGCCTTTGGTTCACCTTCCAATGGCCGCCGCGGCTGGCGCGCTGTGGCTGGCACACCGCGCTGATCCGATGGCAGGAGCCAGGTGCTTCTCCTGGTCTCCCATGGGGTGCAGGGCCCAAGCACTTGGGCCATCCTCCACTGCACTCCCGGGCCACAGCAGAGAGCTGGCCTGGAAGAGGGGCAACCGGGACAGAATCCGGCTCCCCGACCGGGACTAGAACCCGGTGTGCCGGTGCCGCAAGGTGGAGGATTAGCCTAGTGAGCCGCGGTGCCGGCCAAGTCTCTGTCATTCTTTAGCTGTAACGATGTTATCTGGCAAAAATAAAATCTCTAGGAGTGACCAAGTGGTGTCTGCTGGTACTGAAGGAGCCAATGAAATCTATAATAGCCTTCATTTTCCAAATTCTCCAGTGACTTTTTCTTTGAAGTGACTCTTGATGTGTTCTTTCAGAAATGACAAAAGTACAGTGAAAGGCTCTCACTAACTCTTTGGAGGGTGGATTGGTATAAACTTATTAGAAAAATGATTTGGCAATGCATATCAAAAGCCTTACTGATGTTCCCTCTTACTAACTACCACTTCCATTTCATGGAATCCTTCATAGAATATACAAACCCAGGCAAAACATTTATGTAGAAAGACTTTATTGCAGTCATTTCTATGATTAACTCCTTCCAAAAAGAACCCCTAAAATTTAGAACAATGAAACATGAAACAATGATAGGAAAATACATGACAAGTATGCAGTTGGAGAGCTTGCAGCCTTCAAAAATTAGGTTGTGAGGTGAGCATTTGGCATAGGAGTTACGGAAATCTACATCCTATATTAGAGTGCTTGGATTTGAGTCCTAGCTTCTCATCTGATCCATCTTCCTGCTAATGTGCACCCTGGAAGGCATGGAGTGATGGCTCAAGTAAATAGGTCCCTGCAGACTTGGACTGATGGCCTAGCTCCTGGTTTCAGCCTGGCCCAGTTCTGGCTGTAGCAGACATTTGGGGAATGAACCAGTGGATGTAAGGTCAATTTCTCTCTCTTCCCCCATTTCAAATATAAATTAATTACTATATAAAAATATGTTGACAAAGGATATTTTCATGGCATGAGAAAACAATTATCTAAGATGCAGTGAATAAAACAAGCACAATAAAAAATTTAAATGAGGTAGGGTCTCAATTACATAAAACAAAATGTATAGGATGAGGGAGAATCTTCAAAATACTAAGGAAAATTTATTTGTCCAAAGGGACAAATATCATATGTTCTCCCTGATTGGTGACAACTAACTGAGCACCAAAAAGGAAACCTGTTGGAATGAAATGGACACTATGAGCAACAATGACTTGATCAGCCTTGTCCTGACTGTCGATGAACAACTTAAAACTTTATCCCTTTTAGTATTTTTTTTGTTCTAGTTAATACTATTGGTTGAACTCTGTAATTAACATGCAGTTATTCTTAGGTCTTGAAATTTAACTAAAAAGTGATCTCTGTTAAATATAAGAGCGGGAATAAAAGAGGGAGGAGATGTACAATTTGGAACATGCTCAAGCTGACTTGCCCCAAATGGTAGAGTTAGAAATGTGCCAGGGGATTCCAATACAATCCCATCAAGGTGGCATGTACCAATGCCATCTCACTAGTCAAAGTGATCAATTTCAGTCCACAATTGATCATAATGATAGGTCTAAGAGTCAAAGGGATCACACAAACAAGACTAGTGTCTGCAAATACTAACTGATAGAATCAAAAAGGGAGAGAATGATCCAACATGGGAAGCAAGATACACAGACTCATAGCATGGCAGATGTCCTAAACAGCACTCTGGCCTCAGAATCAGCCCTTAAGGCGTTTGGATCTGGCTGAAGAGCCCATGAGAGTATTTCAGGCATGGAAAGCCAAGACACTCTGGCAAAACAAAAGCAAAACAACAACAACAAAAAAACTAAATGAAAGATCTCTGTGAGTGAGATCCCAGTGGAAAGAACAGGCCATCAAAGAAGGAGGTACCTTTCTCTGAAGGGAGGAGTGAACCTCCACTTTGACTATTACCTTGTTTAAATAAGATCGGAGTTGGCGAACTCAAAAGGCTTCCATAGCCTTGGCAACTCATGACAAGAGCCTAGGGAGATTACTGACGCCATAAACTAGAGTGTCAATTTGTTAAGCCAACAACAGGAGTCACTGTGCACTTACTCCTCATGTAGGATCTCTGTCCTTAATGTGTTATCCAATGTGAATTAATGCTATAACTAGTATTCAAACAGTATTTTACACTTTGTGTTTCTGTGTGGGTGCAAGCTGTTGAAATCTTTACTTAATATATACAAAATTGATCTTCTGTATATAAAGAGAATTGAAAATGAATCTTGATGTGAATGGAATGGGAGAGGGAGTGGGAGAGGGGAGGGTTGTCGGTGGGAGGGAGTTATGAGGGGGAAAAAGACATTGTAATCCATAAACTGTACTTTGGAAATTTATATTTATTAAATAAAAGTTTAAAAAAAAGAAAAAATGAAAAAAATTTATTTTGAAATAATTATAGATGCACATGAACTAACAAAACTAGTACAGAGGGAACCTGTGTACCCTTTACCCAGCTTCTCCCATTGGTTACAACTTACATAAGCAAAGTACATTATCAAAACCAGGAAATGTTCGTCTATAGATTGGTACATTCTCACCAGCATCACTGATGTTGTTTCCGAATTATAATCCACAAAAGCTGTTAGCAATTATACTTCACTTACACACATTTCATTGGTGAAGAAAAGAAAACTAAAAGATAGAACTTTGGAAGTTTTTGCCGTAAAGAAATGTTGTTCAGTGTTCAAGGAGATAAATATATTTACTCTGATCACACAATATATACATGTATCAAAAGAGCACAAGGTACTTCATAAATGTGTCCAATTTTTATGTGTGTTAAAAATGTTTTTTCAGCCAGCGCTGTGGCTTATTAGGCTGATCCTCTACCTGCGGCGCCGACACACTGGGTTCTAGTCCTGGTCGGGGCGCTGGAATCTGTCCCGGTTGCCCCTCTTCCAGGCCAGCTCTCTGCTGTGGCCCGGGAGGGCAGTGGAGGATGGCTCAAGTGCTTGGGCCCTGCACCCGCATGGGAGACCAGGAGGAAGCACCTGGCTTCTGGTTTCTGTTTGGCGCGGTGTGCTGGCCACAGCGGCCATTGGAGGGTGAACCAACAGTAAAGGAAGACCTTTCTCTCTGTCTCTCTCTCTCACTGTCCACTTTGCCTGTCCAAAAAAAAAAAAAAAAGGAAAAAGAAAAAGAAAAAAATGTTTTTCTAAATAAGTAAAATAATCTGATCAACTAATCAATAAATAGAACTCATCATTTTTACTGCTTAACCTCCCTTGCAACTAAGTGTGACTAAGTGTGACAATTATATCTTCTGATCAGAAGATATAATTAGAAATGTCAAGTCAAACCCCCAGGAAGTATTATTTTCTTTTTTTTTTTTTTTAGATTTATTTTATTGATTTGAAAGAAAGAGAGAGGTAGAGATAGAGACAGAGAGAGGTCAGTCTTCCATTCGCTGGTTCACTCCCCAGATGGCCTCAATGGCCGGAGCTGGGCCAGTCTGAGCCAGGAGCTTGTTCTGGGTCTCCCACATGGGTGCAGGGGCCCAAGGATTTTGGCCATCTTCTACTGCTTTCCCAGGCCATAGCAGAGAGTTGGATCTGAAGTGGAGCAGCCAGGACATGAACCAGTGCCCATATGGGATGCCAGTGCTTCAGGCCAGGGCTTTAACCCACTGCACCACAGCACCGGCCCCTTCTTTTCTTTTTATAAAAGATTTATTTTACTTAATTGAAAAGCAGAGTTAGAGAGGGAGGCATACACGCACACACGAGAAAGAGAGAGAGAGAGAGAGAGAATATCTTCCATCCACTGTTTCACTCATCAAATGGCCACAGAAGCCAGGCCTGGGTCAGGCTGAAGGCAGGAGCCAGGAACTCCATCCAGGACTCCTACCTAGGTGTCAGGGGCCCAGGCTCTTAGACCAGCTTCTGCTGCTTTCCCAGGTGCATTAGGTTAGCAGGGAACTGGATCAGAAGCAGAGCAGCTAGTTCTCAAACTGGTGCTCATATGGGATGCCAGTGTCACAGGTAGCAGCTTAACCAGCTGTACCACAATGCCAGCCCCAGAAATATTTTTAAAAAAATATTTATTTCATAGAGTTACACACAGAGAGAAGGAGAGGCAGAGAGAGGGGGGTGGGGAGAGAGAGAGAGAGAGAAAGAAAGAAAGTCAGTCTTCCATCCACTGGTTCACTCCCCAATTGGCCACAATGGCTGGAGCTGCGCTGAAGGCAGGGGCCAGGAGCTTCTTCCATGTCTCCCACGTGGGTGCAGGGACCCAAGGACTTGGGCCATCTTCTACTGCTTTCCCAGGCCATAGCAGAGAGTTGGATCTGAAGTGGAGCAGCCGGGACTCTAACTGGCGCTCATATGGGATGCTGGCATTACCTGCTACACCACAGTGCCGACCCCCCCCCCCCCCGAAATATTCTTACAGGGAAGAACTGTCCACTCTCCTTTTCTTCTACTTGCAATGTAGACGTGAAGGTTAGGACTTGTGTTGCCATCTAATATGTGTCGCTCCCCCTCTTCGAGGAGGAACGACACAGGACCCTGCGCTGTTCTTTTGTCTGCTCGGCCCTCCCTGGGTTTGCTGCTCATTCTTCCCGGGTTGGCTACCGACCCTTCCACCTCCGTGGAAGGGCGGTTCCCCCTGCCACTTTCCCCACTTCCGCAGGGGAGCGGCACACCGCCGGCCGGCTCTCTCGGGGGCTGCACAGGTGTTCCTTCAGATAGATGCTCCTGGTGCATGTTGTCTCTCTCCTCCTTTATAGTCCTCTTCCACCAATCCCAACTCTGCTACCCACACGCCGAGTACGCTGCTCTCCTCCAATCAGGAGCAGGTCCTGTTGTTTATTGGTTGAACTGGAGGCAGCTGCGTAGAAGCTGTTTACTCCTCTCCCAGCGCCATATTGTGGGAGAGCAGATGCATAGAATAAGTCTTAATTCCAGTAACTTAGTCTAGTCCGAGTTGCTCCCCACAATATGAGCTAAAAGGAAGCTGATATGCTAGTTAGGAGTGCATGCATTTCTAGACTTCTTTTCCATAATATATTTTTTTGTTAAGCCACTATTATTTAGGATTTTCATTCACAAGTGGCTGAGCTCAATCCTGATACAGTTCTTGAAATGAATGTGGAACACTAAATATGTGTCTGTTGTTGTCCTGCTCAAGGAGCATAATCCCAACCAGTCATGTTCAGTTCTGTTTTACTGAGGTCTGAAGTCTTATTTTCATATCTCCTATCTACATGTTTTGGTTGGGGTAGGAGTGGGGCTGAGTGGAGGAGACTTACAAATGTCTGATACTGAAGGGTGTGCTGTCCATAGGTTATGAGTTGGCAGAGTTGGGAGAAGGGAAATCTATACTCAAAAGACAGATCCCTTTTATTGGTATTTATTTCATGGTCTCATTATTGTGATAGAAAGTAGATTCTTCCCATTCTCCTATTCTTCCTCTTCCATTTGGGTCTCTACTTTGCCATCTCTTTCTATTTCGCCTGTATTCTGTCTTGTCTAATCTCTGGGAGAGGAAAAACTGGTGTGCACATTTCTTGGAGTATTCATTTAACATACTTTAGAGATTTCTTTAAATATTTTCTAAAATATATTTATTTGAGAAGCAGAGAGATAGGAAGAGAGAGATAGACAGAGAGTGAGCTTTCGTCTGCTGATTCCCTCTTAATGCCTGCAGTGGCCAAAACTGTGACAGGCTGAAGCTGGTAGCCAGGAACTCAATCCACGTTTCCTACGTGGGTGGCAGGAACCCAGTAACTTAAGTCATTACCACTGCGTCTCAGGATCTGCAGTAGTAGGAAGCTGTAGTCATGATCCAGAGCTGGGAATTGAACCCAGGTACTTTAATATGGGACACATAAGTATCTTAACCACTGGGCTGAACGCCTACCCCTGAATATTTTTATGTGCAATTATTTGGTCTTCAGTGTAGACTGGAAGAGTGAATTTGGTCATTAGCATATCATTGAGAGTGAAGAAGGGGCAGGAAAAAAAGCATGGAAAAAATGGAATAATAATCTGAAGTATAACCCTATGTGGGAAAGAGCTGTGCAGATTATTAAGGTGGTAATTTAAGGTGATATCACTGAAATATATGGGAACCTAATTAAATTCCCAGGAGAATCTCCTAGACATAAGTATAGGCCGGCACTGTGGCCTAGCAGGTAAAGCCGCTGCCTGAAGTACCAGCATCCCATATGGGCACCGGCTCAAGTCCCGGCTGCTCCACTTCCTATCCAGCTCTCTGCTATGGCCTGGGAAAAGCAGTAGAAGATGGCCCAAGCACTTGGGCCCCTGCACCTGCGTGGGAAACCCAGAAGAAGCTCCTGGCTCCTGGCTTCGGATCAGCGCAGCTCTGCTCCTTGTGGCCAATTGGGGAGTGAACCAATGGATGGAAGACCTCTCTCTCTCAGCCTCTCCTTCTCTCTCTGTGTAACTCTGATTTTCAAGTAAAATAAATAAATCTTTTTAAAAAAGTATAACTGTATGTGATTGAGTTCCTTATTAAGTGACAGGTGACTTAAACTCGGAGTGGGGCACTGGATGTGCAGTGAGGTGAGGCAGGAAGTGCATCATCCTAGCTGCTCAATGGCTGAAGGTAAAGTTTCTATTTGGAACTCAAGAGTTGCTGCCCCTTTAAAGAAGTCTTTATGTGCTGGGGAAAGGATCAGGGAAAGGTAGGCTCTCTAAGCAAGTCAACATCAGTTCTTTCCCAGACTTCTGGTCCACAATGATATTGAATCAAGCCCTTTGGATGATTTATTTTAAATGCTGGCTCTGGCTGTCTGCATCAATAGCTCCTACAGGAGCCATGTCTGACATTTATGAATGTGTTTACTCTTCTCTTCACCTAAATAGTCAAGAGTCAGAGAGTCCTGTGAATCATGTAGCTCTAGGCAATTTTAAGTCTAGGCTCTTCTTTAAATCATCCCTTTAACTTTCAATATTTCAAGACACAATTTGAACAACAAAAAGGATTTTTTAAAGCCAGGCAGTGCCTTCCTTTGAATGATAAGCAATTAAGTTCAAATCAGCCTCAGTTAAGAGATTGCAGCTCCAGGCATTCCCACTGACTGGGACCAGGAAGGCAAAGTGAAATGATAAGGTAAACAAACAATTATCTACACAATTGAATCAATATGGTACTCTCTGCAAACAAGATCTCTCTTAAAAGCATCATCTTAAGAAGGATGTGAATTATAAACCAGATAACTGCCTTCAATTTAATCAACTTGATTCTGTATAAACAATGTTCAGAAGTGCTGAGGGCATGTGTTGGTTATTCTCCAATTCTCCCTCCACAGTGATTTTCCGCCCTTCTCTGCCCTGTTCTGACCCCCATGGAATGCATCATCTGGGTGCTAATGCCTTTTCGCTTCTGGTTGGGTTGGAGCATGGGAGTGCTAGACTAAAGGGCATGAGAGAAAGGTCAGGATGTTTATTCCATCATTATCAACATCTCTCCCTACCCTCTACTCCCTATTTAGCTAATGTCGTGGCCAAGGTCACCTCCCTGTAACTACAGCTTTTCCTGCCACCTTCCATAGCTCTGTCAGATGGCTCTCCCTAAAATATTTATTCATTGGTTTATTCATTTATTTGAAAGGCAGAGTGACAGAGGGAGAGACAGAGAGAAAGGTCTTTCATCTGCTGATTCCCCAAATGGCCACAATGGCCGGAACTGGGCCAATCTGAAATTAGGAGCTAGGAGCTTCCTTTGGGTACAGGGACCCAAACACTTGGGCCATCTTCCACTGGTTTCCCAGGCCATAGCAGAGAACTGGACGGGAAGATGAACAGCCAGGACGCAAACAGGTACCCATATAGGATGGCCATGCTGCAGGTGGCGGCTTAGCCTACTATACCACAGTGCCAGCCCCAGTTGCCATCTCTTAACAGCATTTCCTTCCTATCCCCTATCAGGGCAAGTCATGGCTAGTCTTTGGGTGCTTCAGCATTCTTTGTTCTCTTAATCCAGCCCTTACTTTGTTAAATATTCCCTCCTTCAAAAATGTTTTCAAAAAGCCTAGCTAAGTTTTTCATGTGTTTCTTATCACAGTTGAGGCTGATTGATGGTGAACTGTGGCAGTATAGCCTTATGTGAATACAGTGGCAGCTGATAAGCAATAGTTTGTAGCTATGGCCACATTCTATGTTGTGTTTTTGAATGAATACCTTAAAAATATTTCAGAACTGAGGTTGTAAATACAGTGTATATGCACAGTGAGTATATCAGTCTAAATTTGCTGAACTGGAAAAGAATGTTCAAAAGGAGAAAATGTGACCTGTTATCAGTCACTAGAATCCTTTGCATGAGGGTGAAAGTTCTTTAGTAAATATGAGCATGACTCAGCTAGTCATTATCATTAATTGCTTTC
Source organism: Oryctolagus cuniculus (assembly GCF_964237555.1). NCBI lineage: Eukaryota > Metazoa > Chordata > Mammalia > Lagomorpha > Leporidae > Oryctolagus > Oryctolagus cuniculus. The sequence goes on along the minus strand of NC_091453.1, from coordinate 29,488,581 downwards.
ACATCTGCAATAAAAATTTGGGGCTAACAAGCTCTTAATCATCAGTGTAAAAAACCTGTCTCCACAGAAATCCTTCTAGTTTACATTTGTGGCATATTAAAAAATTTTTAAGAAGATTTTCCCTAGAGGGAACAAAAAACTGAAACTATGATTATTGCAGTTAAAAAAAAAGTGCATGCATTCTAGGGATATCAGAGACAGGGTAGAGTGATTTATGGCTAAAAAGACACAAACAGATACTGTGCAAGTAACAGAGTTGCCAGGCTCTGCATAAGCTCCTGACCATTTAAGTATGATTAGAGGAGGCGAGGGGTCTGGAAAGACTTGGCTGTTATTTCTGGACATGTAGTTTGTTGTATGATGCGAGTTCTCAGGACACAGTGGCAGATCTAGTGTGAGGGCTGTACAGTAAGACCATATTTTTTAGAATAGAAGTTTTTAACTTGAAATCAACTCATAAAATTCAGGGAAATCTAAAATCTTTTTAAAAAATGCTTATTTATTTGAAAGGCAGAGTTGCAGAGAGAGAGAGAGAGAGAGAGAGAGAGAGAGAGAGAAAGATCTTCCATCTGTTGGTTCACGTCCCAGTGGCCATAATGGCTACGGTCAGGCCAGTTTGAAGTCAGAAGCCTGAACTTCATTGGGTCTCCCATGAGGATGGCATGGGCCCAAGCTCTTGGGCCATTTTCTGCTGCTTTCCTAGGTGCATTAGCAGGAGCTGGATGGGAAGTGGAACAGCTGGGACTTGAAATGGTGCCTATATGGGATGCCAGTGTCATATGCAGCAGCCTAACCCACTGCACCAAAGCACTGACCCCAAAATCTATAATCTTAAAAATGAAAAAAGTCACATCTTTATTTTCACTCGCTTCTAATTGAAATGAACATTTCTTTTGATTATGGATGTAGGTAACAAACAACTATAGTATTAAGAGTACCTGTAATTTCAGGGGCCAGCACTATGGCATAGGTAGAAGCACCACCTGCAGAGCTGGCATCCCATATGGGTGCTGGTTCAAGTCCCTGTTGCTCCACTTCCGATCCAGCTCTCTGCTATGGCCTGGGGAAAGCAGTAGAAGATGGCCCAAGTCCTTGTGCCCCTGCACCCTCGTGGGAGACCCGTAAGAAGCCCCTGGCTCTTAGCTTTGGATCAGCCCAACTCCAGCTGTTGCAGCCATTTGGGGTGTGAACCAGAGGATTGAAGACACCCCCCTCCCCACCTCTCTGTAACTCTATCAAATAAAAATAAAAAATCTTAAAAAAAAGAGTGCCTGTGATTTTATAACCAACAAAACCCATTGGCATTGTCATATAGGAGTTATTTCAGGTATCTTGGAAATCCTTTGTGATCATCGCAATACTTCAAAATTTGTCATGAAGCTGGACCTTGCAATTTAATGTACTAGTAGGAATCACACATATTGCATTATAAAATTTGTAATACTTTGATAGCTCTGTTTCAGTGTAATTGGTTTGCTTTGTAATCTTAGATCTTTTACTTTATTCATTTAGAAATGCTGTTATCTAGACTGCTGAATGGCCTATGGTACAAAATTCTTTAAGATCATTTGACTTGAACAACCAGCCATGACTCAGGAATCATTGGATATTTTTAGACATTGTTGATTTTAAATCTCATTGACGACTTTAGTCATTATCCTTTGCATGATCAGAGTACATGTTTGGGTTTTTTTAGTCCATGAAAAATGCTCTTAGAAACATTGTCCCCTGGGAACAGAAGAATCCATTCTCCATTACTTTTCCTGTTCTCTTTTTGGATACCTCATTTGCCCACAATGAAGGAACAAAGGGAAAAACTTCTAAGTTTATTAGCTCAAAGTCATTGTTTACTTATAAATACCTGCTATCCTAGCAGAGACAGCAAGCAGCCCTTTAAAAAAAAGATTTATTTATTTATTTGAAAGCCAGAGAGGCAGAGAGAGAGAGCGAGCGAGCTTCTTTAAAAAAAAAAAGATTTATTTATTTTACTTGAAAGTCACAGTTACACAGAGGGAGGAGATGCAGAGAGAGAGAGAGAGAGAGAGAGAAGAGAGAGAGGTCTTCCATTCGCTGGTTCACTCCCCAGATGGCCGCAATGGCCGGAGCTGTGCCAATCTGAAGCCAGGAGCCAGGAGCTTCTTCCAGGTCTCCCATGTGGGCAGAGGCCCAAGGACTTGGGCCATCTTCTACTGCTTTTCCCAGGCCATAGCAGAGAGCTAGATTGCAAGTGGAGCAGCTGGGTCTCGAACCGGCGCCCATATGGGATGCTGACACTGCAGGCAGCAGCTTTACCTGCTACGCCACAGCGTCGGCCCTGAGAGAGGTCTTCCATCTGCTGGTTCACTCCCCAAATGGCCTCAATAGCTGGAGCTGAGCTGATCTGAAGGCAGGAGCCAGGAGCTTCTTCTGCATCTCCCACATGGGTTCAGGGGCCCAGGGACTTGGGCCATCTTCTATTTCTTTCCCAGGCCATAGCAGAGAGTTGGATCAGGAGTGGAGCAGCAGGGACTTGAACTGGTGCCCATATGGGATGCCAGCACTGCAGGCGGTGGCTTTACCTGATAAGCCACAATGCTGGCCCCAGCAAGCAGCCCTTTTAAATTTTTTTCTGCCCTATTATCTCTGGGTTACATGAAGTCCCACTGCAGACATATATCCAGTTGTTCCAACAGGATCCTTTCAACTTTGAACTTTTTTTAAATAGCTTTTTAAAAGATTTTATTTATTTATTTGAGAGGTAGAATTACAGACAGAGAGGGAGAGATAGAGAGATGGAGAGAAGGTCTTCTATCCACTGGTTCATTCTCCAGATGGCCTCAATGGTCTGAAGCCAGGATCCAGGAGCTCCTTTCAGGTCTCCTACACAGGGGGCTGTGGCCCAAGCACTTAGGCCATCTTTTCCTGCTTTCCCAGGCCATAGCAGAGATCTCTATCAAAAGAGAAGCAGCTGGGACATGAACTGGTGCCCATATGGGATGCCAGTGCCGTAGGTGGAGGCTTAGCTGCTGTGCACTGGCCCCTCAATATTGAACTTTTATTAACCACTTGGATTGTTCATTCAACTCTTCTTTGCATTTTCCAGTGTAACAGACCAGAATATGCCATATCCCAATATGCCTTTTTGACATAAGGATTATTTTGAGCACTGGCTACCACAGCAGAATTTCTAAGAGGGAAGTTAGTCTTCTTGGAAGTGAAATTGTTATCTTTAAAGAAAATCTCCATTTATAAGCATATCTTCCTCTCTGTACCAGGAGAAAAAGGGATGAGTAAATCACTAGAGACTCTTATCAGTGGAGAAGATGCCACTTTAATATGTCTAACAAACCTTATACTTGTTCATTGTGCACATCCTGGACATTTTCCATAACCAATCTTCCCCATACCCTTCTTTCTTTGTTTCAAAGAATAATGCTACTTAAACCTGAACTCTAGGCTACTTCTTTGAGGTTTACTCATTTTCTCTAGGTATCTTCCATGCACATATGAGGCATATATGTTATCTTTTTAATCAGTCTTTTGTTTTTATTTTAAAGATTTATTTATTTACTTGAAAGGCAGATTTACAGAGACAGAGCAAGAGAGACAGATCTTCCATGCACTGGTTTACTTCCCAAATGGTGGCAGTGGTCAGGGCTGGGCCAAATCAAAGCCAGGAGCCTGGAATTCCCTCCGTGTCTACCTTGTAGGTGGCGAGGGCCCAAGCAATTGGGCCATCTTCCGCTGCTTTCCCAAGTGCATCAGCAGGAAGTTGGATTGGAAGTAGAGCAGCTGGAACTCAAACCCATGCCCATATGGGATGTGGCATCGCAGGTGGCTGTTTAACCCCCTGTTCCACAGTGCTGGCCCCATTAATCTGTCTTTTGTGACGTGAACCCATCCCAACTGAAAGCTATGAACAGTAGTTCTACCTTAGACCAGCTTTCCAATTGGATTTCACACGTCAATAAGACAGAACCATCTGTTGGGAAATGTACATTAGGTTGATTCATAACCACCAAGATCACTGGAATTCTTTCTTTTTAAAAAATATCTATTTACATATTAAATTGAAAGAGAGAAGGAGAGGGAGAGGGAGAGGGAGAGGGAGAGGGAGAGGGAGAGGGAGGGAGAGAGAGAGAGAGAGAGAGAGAGAGAGAGAGAGAACGAGAATGAATAAGAATATTTGATTATGTTACAGATCCCAATTTTGGCCTGGCCCAGCTCTGGCTGTTGTGGGCATTTGGAGAGTGAACCAGCAGAGTAAAACATGGCCTTGCTCTGTTTCTCTGTCTCACAAAAAATAGTAACAAAAATAGTAATAAAGACCCAAACTCCATTTTCCTCATGGCATCTCAAGGCTATTTGCCAAGAGGAGCCAGAGGTTTGGGGTACAGCAGCAGTCCCTAAGTAATCTCAGATGGAAGATACATGCAATAACATTATTCCCTTGCTTCAAGGAGGAAGGCAGATCCAATAATTCTAACTCATTTAGGATATCTGCTTCCTGGCAAATCACAGATAACAGGCCCCCAGGCCTCTCAACATTCTTTGCTTGCTGTTATGTGTCTTTCTCTTTCTGCTTTTCTCATCTACTCTGTTTCTCTCCTTGGCTTGTCCCTAAATGAAGAAATGTAAAAACCTTCCACTGAGTTTAAATTTTATCTGTTAATGAATGCTTGGGGAAATTGAAATTGGCCATGGATGAGGTTTTTTTTTTTTTTTAAAGATTTATTTATTTATTTAGAAGACTGAGAAGGGCACAGGGGAGGGAGAGAGGGAGAGAGGGAGAGAGGGAGAGAGAGAGAGAGAGAACTCTTCCATCCACTGGTGACTACCCAAATGGCTGCAAGGTCAGGGCTGGCCCAGGCTGAAGCCAGGAGTCCAGAACTACATCTGGATCTGCCACATGGGTGGCAGGGACCCAAACACTTTAGCCATCTTCTGCTGTTTTCTCAGGTTCATTAGCAAGGAGCTGGGTTAGAAGTGGAGCAGCCGGGACTCAAACCAGTGCTCATGTGGGGTGCCATGATTGCATATGATGGCTTAACCTGCTGTGCCACAACACCCAACCCCAACCACAGGCAGAGTTTTATTAAAAGCGGAAATTTTTCAGGATGATATGTGTCCTCACATGAATTCCTAAACACCTTTTCTGATCTATTTAATAAGCTATAATTGTCAGTTGAGTGTCATCTATGTATTCTAGGAACCTTTTGTCTTCCTTTCTCTTGGATGCAGGAACTTTAGATTTTATTTGGAGCAGGATTTTATTTATTTGTTTCTTAATACTTTATTCAGTTCAAAACCTTTATAAGAGGCATGGTTCTTTTCTGGGGTGGGGTGGCCTTGGCCTCCAGAGCTGATGTTACCCCTTCCCTAGACTGGAAGCCAAGGCCAGACTGGGGAGGGAGGCCTTAGATCTCTCAGGGATCACTCCAGATGGAAAGATTTGGGCCACTCCAATGGAGGGCCAAAGTTTGGGGCTTCAGCTTCCCCTCCTTCTGGAAGAGGGCAAGGCAGGAGGGTCCTCAGGGGCTCTTTGGAAGATGGGGAAGCAAGCATTCACGTCTCCATCTGGCTGCAGGGAACTGGGACAGAGGCCAAAAGGGATCTATCTGTTGCCTCCGGGTCTTGCCAGCAACTTTGCGCAGACTGGGCTGTAGAGGAGGATGGGGACAGCTGTTGGGCCCAGGTCTTCTTAGATTGAGAAGTAACGAGGACCACTTGGGGAAGGTAGGAAGCTGGGGTATTTGGGTTTTTTCTTAAGGTCTTAAATTATTTTCCTACTTATTAAATAAACACAACTATACATATGCATTTTTTCTTTTATTAATGTTTCCACAAGCAGGAAATGGGGTGTGGACAGTGGGCCACCTCGCTTCTTGACATCACTTTCCATCAAAGTTATGACTTAGGAAAGTGCAGAATTGGTCTCCTCCTGACTCCTGGTGTTATTTGTCGTCAAAATTTTGACTCAGGAGGAGACTGACAGCCAAATTCTCATTTTTTTCACATGCGAAGTAGGCCTCGATGACCAGGCTCTCGGGGAAACCCAGGGCCTTCAGCTTTTCTATAGCTTCCTTCTCCTGTCTTGTCACGTGGATGTAGTTGATTTGTGGGGTCTCTTCGTTTGTGGCACCCACTTCCTCCTCCATGTCTGTGATGTTTGCCAGCTCCCTGGGGGGTTCGTTGAGCATTTGATGGAAGTGCTCCTCATGCTGACTCATTTCTTCAGGGTCCTCCTGGTCCAGCTGCTGGAGAATGCTGGGCAGCAGTCCCATGTTCTGCTGAATCCCCTGCCGCATGTTTTGGAACTGGGCCTGATCACGCAGGAACTCCAGGGTGGTGGATCTTGCTGCCTCTGCCACTGGCTGTTCGGACATCCGGCACTCTTGGATGGAAAGGAGTTCAGGCTCGGGGCTTGAAGGAATTCCCGTGAGCAGATATTCAACGGCTCGGTGTGGGTTGTTGTAGCTAGCACTCAGGGCTGCCAGGACCGGCTCTCTCTTGTAGCCCATGGACATTAGTTCCGACACCATGGCCTCATACTCAGAGCCCATTACTAGTGTAGAGGCCGCATCTTCCTTTCGCTCATTGTTACCGGAAGAACGCACAGAGTCTGACCTACTTCCTGAAGATGTTGTGAGGTCTGACTCCTCTGATGGACGCATGTCCTTCCTGGAGTTCCGTGGGGACTGGGACATGTTGGTGGTACAGGCTGCTGGGAAGGATGAAGAATACCCCAGAGTGGAGCGGCAGCGACGGAGGCCTCTGGTGGCGGTGAGAAACTGGCCCGACTAAGCCTTGGTCACCATGACGACCATAAAGTCGACGTAACAGTCCCTGATGGAAACGTCATCATTCAGGGCCTTGCCGGCCTAGATGAGTTCCTGTCCAGGCAAGGGGAAAAGCATCACAGCCCCTCCTGGCATTTAGCTTCGGCTTTAGCACCTTTAAGGTCTCTTCAGGCTCCAATCATATCTTGAAGGTCTGCTACTGCAGTGTTTTCAGCGTGGTGGTGACGGCCATGCTGCCGCCGCCACTAACACTGCCACCATCTGAGCACCAAACAGTGCCTCCTGGACCACAGTTTTAATTTCTCACTATTCTACTTTGCTCTCTCCAAGTCTCTGATTGTTGTGCTGCTGTTGATATTTTAATAAAGCATTTCTATCTGTCCTAAGAGCGTTATTACACAGCTGATGACCTAGTGAATAAAAAAGTCACTTAGTAACTCTCCCTTCCACAAGATTCTTCCAGCTTTACCACTAGACATTAAGCAGCTCCCCAAGAAATTCTTTTTTTTAATTTAAAGATTTATTTATTTATTTGAAGGGGAGACAGATACCTTCCATTGCTGGTTCACTTGCCAGATGGCTGCAATGGCTGGGTCTGGACCTGGCCAAAGCCAGAGGCCTGGAACTCCATCCTTGTCTCCCACGTGGGTGGCAGGATCCCAAGCATTTGGGTCATCTTCCCCTGCCTTCCCAAGAGCATTAACAGGGAGCTGAATGGGAAGTGGAGCAGCTGGGACTAGAAACAGCACTCATGTGGAATATATGCATTGCAGATGGCGAGTTAACCTGCTGTGCCACAATGTTGGCTCCCCCAAGCAATTCTTTTTTATTTTTTTTAAAGATTTATTTATTTATTTATTTGAAAGGTGGAGTTACAGAGAGGCAGAGGCAGAGGTAGAGCGAGAGAGAGATCTTCCATCTGGTGCTTCACTCCCCAAGGGGCTACAATGGCTGGAGCTGGGCCAATGTGAAGCCAGGAGCCAGGAACTTCTTTCGAGTTTCCCATATGAGCACAGGGGCCCAACGACTTGGGCCATCTTTTTCTTTCCCAGGCCATAACAGAGAGGTGGATTGGAAATGGAATAGCCGGGTCTCTAACCGGCACCCATATGGAATGCCTCCACTTTGGGTGGCAGTTTTACCCACTATACCACAGTGCCGGCCCTCAAGCAATTCTTTAAAAACACAGTATATGTAGGAGCCCACGTTGTAGTGTAGTGGGTTAAGCTGCAGTTTTCAGCACTAGTATCCCATACAGGTGCTGATTTGAATCTCAGCTGTTCCACTTCTCATCCAGCTCCTTGCTAATGTGCCTAGAAAAGCAGTAGATGATGGCCCAAGTACTTGGGTCTCTGCACTCACGTGGGAGACCCAGATGGAGTTCCGGGCTCCTGGATTTGGCCTGGCCCAACCCTGGCCATTGTGGCTATTTGGGGAATGAACCACTGGATGGAAGATTTCTCTATGTCTCTGTGACTCTGTCTTTCAAATAATTAAATAAATCTTTAAAAAATTATATTCATTTTTCTAAGAAACTCAGCTAGGAGAGAGGATTTTGAATGTTCCCAACAAAAGGAAATTATATTTAAGTTTGTAGATAAGCCAGTTACCCTGATCAGATCATTATACATTATATACATGTATGCAAATGTCACAAAGTACCTTGTAAACATGTACAATTACCAGGTGTGAATTAAGTAATTAAATACATAAGAAAATGAACATGTCTGTGAGCCCCCCAAATTCCTTTGAGTCCCTTTGTTATTCTTTCCTGTCTCTTCCCTGTGCCTAACTCCCAGGCAGCTACTCATCTGTTTGTGGTTAATTTAGATTAGCTTGCATTTTCTAGGGATTTATATATATGGAATCAAAACATAATTCTTCTGGAATTCAAAATAACTTATATGTAGCAATAATTTGTTTTTTATTACTGATATTGAGTAGTTGTGAATATTGAACAATTGTGGACATATCAAAATTTGTTTAGCCATTTGTTTATCCAGCCACTTAATGGACATTTGGATGATTCCAGTTTTGGTTATTATAGACAGAGGTGTTATGAACATTTATGTACAAGTCTTTCTATGGACTATGTTTTCATTTCTCTTGGATACATACTTATAACTGGACTGGCTGGATCATATAATAGGTATATATTGTCAGGGTGGGAAGAGTTTCACCTCAATCTTCAAAATTTAAAGGTTTATTTTTATTTATTTGAAAGGAAGTTAACAGAGAGAGGGACACACACACACACACACACACAGGTATTTCCCATCTGCTGGTTGGTGGGGGCTGTGCCAGGTCAAAGTCAGGATTCTAGAACTCCTTCTGGGTCTACCATGCAGGTGGCAGTGGCCCAAGTACTTGGGCCATCTTCTGCTGCTTTCTCAGGCACATTGACAGGAGCTGGATCAGAAAAGGGGAGGCTAGACTGAAACTGGCAGCCATATGGGATGCCAGAATTTCAGGCCACACACTGGCCCTTAAAATTTATTTAGTTTAAAAAGATTTATTTATTTATTTGAAAGGCAGAGTGACAGAGAGGGAAGAGAGAGAGAAAAGATTTTCCATCTGCTGGTTCACTCCCCAAATGACTGCAACAGCTAGAGATGGGCCTGCTGAAACCAGGATGCTGGAACTCCATCCAGGTCTCCCTTGTGAGTGTCAGGGGCCCAAATACTTGGCCATAATCCACTGCCTTCCCAGGTGCACTAGCAGGGAGCTGGATTGGAAGCAGAGTAGCTGGGACTCAAATTGTCACTCCAGTATAGGGTGCAGAGGTTGCGAGCAGTGACTTCACCTGCTGTGCCACAAACCTAGCCCAATCTTCAAAATTTATAGTTGTGACACACCTTTGTACAGAAAGGTTAACAAGAGAAAAACAAGCAAGTTTATTAACATGTGCAGTACACATCATGTGGGAGAAACCTCATTAAAATATAACTTAAGGCAGTAGATTGCAGCTCTAGCTTATATAACATCTTGAACAAAAACTATATTTGTGGAGAAATGCCAAGATAAAAGAAAGCAATTTTAGGCTTCTAAGAGTGATAAACTACATGAAGGTAACTATATTGGAAGAAATGAATGCAATAAAGTTTGTTTGTAGATTCCTGTGGTGTGATTGCTGGTTTTTATTTGCAAGGGTGTGTAAGGTACATGTAAATCATCTGTGTTTGGGACAACTTATAATATTTTTCTACCAAATGTTACCTGTTCTTAAGTCCATGTTCCCATTACCTTCTTATTATAAATACCATATGAATACCATAAAATGTCATGAAGACAGAAGGTAGTAAAGTCCATATATTAAAAAAATTTTAAAAACGCAAGCAATTAATTTCATTTTAATTTTTTTTTTCAGATTTGTTCATGTATTTGAAAGGCACAGCAAGAGAGAGAAATTTTCTATCTAATGGTTTGCTCCCCAAATGGCTGCAATGGTCAGAGCTGGGGGCCAGGCCAAAGTCAGGAGCCTGGAACTTCATCCGGGTCCCCCACAGGGGGACTCAGGCCCAAGTCTGGTGCCTGAGTACTTGGGCTATTATCCACTGCTTTCCCAAGTGCATTAGCAGGGAACTAGATCCAATGTAGAGCAGCTGGGACTTGAACTGGCAATTCCGTATGGGATGTTGGCATCAGGTTAACCCTCTGTGCCACAATGCAGGCCCCCATGTACTTAATTTTTCAATAGCTAAGATATGTTAACACATAAAGACACATTTTGCAGTTATATGACAGTAGGGAAGCTGGTGTATTTCTTATCTTGTGTTTTGGGTTGAAATGTAAAAAAGTGTTTGAGAATGAACACATTTCTTGGCAATGTGTAAGTGATTTTTCCTTGTACTCTTCTCGTTATATGTATCAGACTCATTCAGGACAATAAGATAAAGAAAGTAAGTCACAAACTTAGCTATGTGATGAGCATTTATCCTTACCAGAATTATTTTTCTGTGGGTAGGTGTTTGGCCTAGCATGTTAACATGCTGGTTAATGGGGCTGGCAGTGTGGCGTAGAGGTTAAAGCTGCTGCCTGCAGTGCTGGCATCCCATATGGGTGCTGGTTTGAGTCCCGGCTATTCTACTTCCGATCTAGCTTTCTACTGTGGCCTGAAAAAGCATTAGAAGATGGTCTAAGTCCTTTGGCCCCTGCACCCGTGTGGAGACCTGGAAGAAGCTCCTGGCTCTTGGCTTCAGATTGGCCCAGCTCCAGCTGTTGCGGTCATTTGGGGAGTGAACCAGAGGATGGAAGGCTTCTTTTTCTCTCTGCCTCTGCCTCTCTGTAACTCTGTGTTTCAAATCATAAATAAAAAAAATCTTTTAAAAAAAAAAGATGCTAGTTAAGGGGACTGACTCTGGTGTAGCGGGTAAAGCTGCCACCTTCTGGAATCCCATATGAGTCCTAGCTGCTCCACTTCCAATCCAACTACTTGCTAATGTGCCTGGGAAAGCAGTAGAAGATGGCCCAAGTACTTAGGCCATTGTACCCACATGGGAGACCCCGAAGAAGCTCCTGGCTCCTGGCTTTGGATTGTCCTACCTCCAGCCATTGCAGCCTTTTGAGGAATGAACCAGCGAATGGAAGATCTCTCTTTCTCTCTCTCTGTAACTTTGCCTTTCAAATAAATAAATCTATCCTAAAAAATAAAAATGATGCTGTTTAAGATGCCTGTGTCACACATCACAGTGCCTGGGTTCAATACTTGGGTCTGGACCCTGACTCCTGTTTTCTGTTGATACAGATACTGGGAGGCAGGGGTGATGGGTCAAGTAATTGAGTTCGTACCAGACAGTTGGGAGAATTGGATTGAGTTACTAGTGCCCAGCCTTTGACTCCTGGCTCAGTCCAGAGCTATTGCAGGCGTTTGGGGAATGAACCAATGGATGGGAACTCTCTCTCTCTCTCTCTCTCTCTCTCTCTCTGTTTATCACTCTCTTTCTCTCTGAATAAATTGGTATATAAAAATTTTAAGAATTATTTTTCTATAAATGCAGAGAAATATAATAAAATCATTTCTGTGTTTCTAGTGCCTTACTGTGAATTTTACTCTAAAATATTTGTTCAGGACATGAAGCCATTACCTTCACTTCTGGCTGTACACTGCTCAAACAACATGGGGACCAACCAGTTAATGATGAAGTACAGCTTCAAGTGCAGCTCTTCCTGTCAGAGCTAATGCCACTGGGTACAGACTCCTGCCAGAATATCCTTGAGTTTTCATGTTGATGGCTTTATGGGTCAAGTGACCTTACAGCAAAATCCCCATGGTAGTTCAGTAAATGAAATCATTTCACTGCATTTTTCTGGAGCAAATATAGTTAGGGCAATGATCCAGAGCTTTGGAGTGTTTAAAAGCTCTAAGATTCTTGAAACCCACTGTATAGTAGGACAATGTTTTAACCTGCTACTATGTTGTGTTCCAAACAAAATTTCAGTGAGCCATTCTGTCCAACTCCTAGTTAAAACTGGTATGAATTGATCATATCCAACATAAGGATCATCTTGAAACTGATATAGACAATATTCTTCCAGCATCTTAAATTATTGAGAGAAAAAATAGTTTAAATGCAGGATATAATTCTTCACAAGTAGTATCTGGTCAAAGAGAAATGTTCTACTCAATGGCAGAGAGGACATATGGAGTGTATATATCTTCTTTCACCTAACATTAAATTATGAGCATTCTCCAAATTTTTATGAACTCATTACAATCACTTTTTATGATTGCAGAACAGCTCATCAAATGCATATAATGCATATTTATTTGCTTTCCTATTTTTGCAATTTAAATTAATGTGATTTAAAAATATGCAGAACAGAACTTTTCCCATATTTGCAATTGGTTCTTTAGGATAGATTCCAAGAAGAAATTGCTTCAACAATTAATATTAATTTCTTAGTTTTAATATCAAATGTTAAAAAAGACCTCAAATATTTCTTTGTTTTAATTACATTGTTTTATACTAGAGCTTACATTTGTTATTTGCTGCTTTTTAGTTGCTTACTCTGACCATTAAACATTTATATCTTTTGAAGTATTCATGTTTTTATTTATTGATGTATGAGTATATGAACTTCTTAGACATTAAAAATATCAACTTTTGGTCTATCTATGCAAAATTTACTGCAAATGAAAACTCAGCACTTTTGCCTGGATCTCTAGTTCTAAAATAACCATAGGCAGAAGCATCTCGAAAGTTAAGTCTAAACTACATCTTTTTCCCTTTTTGACCTCTTTTCAAATTTCCCAACTTACCACTTCTGAAACAGTATTCTTAGGAAGGTGTATTTTGAATTAATATTTAAAAATTTTATTTGAAGGGAGAAAGAGAGAAAGAGAGAAAGAGGGAGAAGGAGAGGGAGGGAGGGAGGGAGAGAGGGAGAGAGAGAGAGAGAGAAAGAGAGAGAGAGAGAGAAAGAACTTATCCATTGGTTTACTCCTCAAACGCTGATAACAGCCTGATCTGGGTGAAGCCAGAGACAGGAGATAGGAATTCAATCCAGGTTTCCCATATAGGTGGCAGAAGCCCAATCATTTGAGCTATCACCACTGCCTCCCAGGGTCCACAGAACCAGAAACTCAATCTGGGCCTGAAACCCAGGTACTCTGGTATGGGATGTGGACTTCTTTAGCTACTAGGCCAAATGCCCAATACCTGTATTCGTATTTTTTTCCTATCTGCACTCATGGCCTTTCTGTCCCCCACATTTATAGTATCTATTACATTTTATAAGGGATTGTTTGTGGCCAGGATCCATGTTTTCCAGAAAGTTGACTCTGATTCAGAGCTTAGTATATATAGGAAGTGTATTAAGGATCACCTTCAGGATCAACATCTGAAAGAGGAAGTGAATATCTTAAGTGAAGGAAGCATGGGCAGACAGAGGTGAGCTGTGGTGTAGTTTCAGCAAAGATCTCAGCTTGTCTCACAGAGGACTCTGAAGCTAGGATGTCCCTTTAGCATTATTCTACTTTGAGATTTGGGGAATTAGACTTCTGACTGTGGCCTTGACCAGTCATTGGATGAGGTCTACCCCTACATAGGGATCCAGACCTTCAGTTAGCTGGCTCTTTTTCATTTATGGAAACTTCTGGACAGGGACTCAGCTGAAGGATATCAGCCACCAACATGTCTGGCAGCTGGGGTAACAAATGCCTCAGTCCTAAAGATAGAATCTGGGATGACAGACCATAACATCTACTACTGGATTGAAAACATTGGAAAAACTTGGTATTCTTTGGGGGTAAAGTCATATTCTGCCACATACTGTCTGCGTTTTCACAAGTCTGAGAGGGTGAATGTGGCTTTGCTCAACCTAATCTGTTCTCAGTTCTTGTCTCACTTCTGGGTCTTACCTTGAGCTTTATGTTAGAATTTGGGATCAAGCACAGGCTTTTCCTGTGGTATAAATTGACCTAATTTCATGGGATTCTGTGGTTTATCTGATATACATATACTCACCATTTTGGCCTAAAAGGAGGCCTATACTAAGACATCCAGATATGATAGGACTCTGAAAAACATGGCCTTCTAAGAGCCACTGTATACCATAATGAACTAATGGCAGGGGGGTGGGGGCATTCACAGAACATTTGCTTAGCATGCCCTTCTCCTTGAGATGAAAAAATCCTATTGGCTTTGCCTCTACTAGATCACTATTCACTTATACAGTGAGGAGTAAGAACCATGCTATCCTTGTCTTATAGTCAGTGAAATGGGACTCTGGGCCTTAGAGCAATCCTAGTCTCTATGTGCAGCAAGGAAGAGATCAAGTAACTTCCCTGAGGTTACATCTTATGTAAAATGAGGGCAATAATGCTGACCCAGTTCTTATGTTTATTCTAATGGCATTAATGTGTTAATACCTTGTTTCTTGAACATCATTAAAATACAAGACATTTCACATTAGTCAAAGTTTCAGATAATAGACATGTCTACATAATGTAACATTATTTTTAGTGGTAGTCCTTTTAAAAATAACAGGATATAAAATCAATGCACAAAAATCAACAGCCTTTGTATACACAGGCAATGCCATGGCTGAGAAAGAACTAAGATCAATCCCATTCACAATAGCCACAAAAAAATCAAAAAGCTTGGAATAAACTTAGCCAAGGATGTTAAAAGATCTCTATGATGAGAATTACAAAATCTTAAAGAAAGAAATAGAAGAGGATACCAAAAAATGGAAAAATCTTCCATGCTCATGGATTGGAAGAATCAATATCATCAAAATGTCCATTCTCCCAAAAGCAATTTATACATTCAATGCAATACCAATCAAAATACCAAAGACATTCTTTTCAGATCTGGAAAAAATGATGCTGAAATTCATATGGAGACACAGGAGACCTCGAATAGCTAAAGCAATCTTGTACAACAGAAACAAAGCTGGAGGCATCACAATACCAGATTTCAGGACATACTACAGGGCAGTTGTTATCAAAACAGCATGGTACTGGTACAGAAACGGATAGACCAATGGAACAGAATAGAAACACCAGAAATCAATCCAAACATCTACGGCCAACTTATATTTGATCAAGGATCCAAAACCAATCCCTGGAGTAAGGACAGGCTATTCAATAAATGGTGCTGGGAAAATTGGATTTCCACGTGCAGAAGCATGAAGCAAGACCCTTACCTTTCACCTTACATAAAAATCCACTCAACATGGATTAAAGACCTAAATCTATGACCCGACACCATCAAATTATTAGAGAACATTAGAGAAACCCTGCAAGATATAGGTACTGGCAAAGACTTCTTGGAAAAGACCCTGGAAGCACAGGCAGTCAAAGCCAAAATTAACAATTGGGATTGCATCAAATTGAGAAGTTTCTGTACTGCAAAAAACAAACAAACAAAAACAAAAACAAACAAAAAAAACAGGCAACTGACAGAATGGGAAAAAAATTTGCAAACTGTGCAACAGATAAAGGGTTAATAACCAGAATCCACAAAGAGATCAAGAAACTCCAAAACAACAAAACAAACAACCCACTCAAGAGATGGGCCAAGGACCTAAGTAGACATTTTTCAAAAGAGGAAATCCAAATGGCCGACAGACACATGAAAAAATGTTCGGGATCACTAGCAATCAGGGAAATGCAAATCAAAACCAAAATGTTTCTCCTCATCCCCGGTCAGAATGGCTCACATACAGAAATCGACCAACAACAGATGCTGGCGAGGATGTGGGGAAAAAGGGATACTAACCCACTGTTGGTGGGAATGCAAACTGGTAAAGCCACTATGGAAGTCAGTCTGGAGATTCCTCAGAAACCTGAATATAACCCTACCATTCAACCCAGCCATCCCACTCCTTGGAATTTACCCAAAGGAAATTAAATTGGCATCCAAAAAGGCCGTCTGCACCTTAATGTTTATTGCAGCTCAATTCACAATAGCTAAGACCTGGAATCAACCCAGATGCCCATCAATAGTAGATTGGATAAAGAAATTATGGGACATGTACTCTATAGAATACTATACATCAGTCAAAAACAATGAAATCCGGTCATTTGCAACAAAATGGAGGAATCTGGAACACATCATACTGAGTGAAATAAGCCAGTCCCAGAGGGACAAATATCATATGTTCTCCCTGATCGGTGACAACTAACCGAGCACCAAAAAGGAAACCTGTTGAAGTGAAATGGACACTATGAGAAAGAGTGACTTGATCGGCCTTTGTCCTGACTGTTGATGTACAACCTAATACTTTATCACTTTTAGTATTTTTTTTGGTTCTACTTAATACTATTGGTTGAACTCTGTAATTAACATGCAGTTATTCTTAGGTGTTGAAATTTAACTAAAAAGTGATCCCTGTTAAATATAAGAGTGGGAATAAGAGAGGGAGGAGATGTACAATTTGGGACATGCTCAAGCTGACTTGCCCCAAATGGTGGAGTTAGAAATGTGCCAAGGGATTCCAATACAATCCCATCAAGGTGGCATGTACCAATGCCATCTCACTAGTCAAAGTGATCAATTTCAGTCCACAATTGATCATAATGATAGGTCTAAGAGTCAAAGGGATCACATAAACAAGACTAGTGTCTGCAAATACTAACTGATAGAATTAAAAAGGGAGAGAATGATTCAACATGGGAAGCAGGATACACAGCAGACTCATAGAATGGCAGATGTCCTAAACAGCACTCTGGCCTCAGAATTAGCCCTTAAGGCATTTGGATCTGGCTGAAGAGCCCATGAGAGTATTTTAGGCATGGAAAGCCAAGACACTCTGGAAAAAAAAAAAAAAAAACTAAATGAAAGACCTCTGCGAGTGAGATCCCAGTAGAAAGAACGGGCCATCAAAGAAGGAGGTACCTTTCTCTGAAGGGAGGAGTGAACCTCCACTTTGACTATTACCTTGTCTAAAAAAGATCGAAGTTGGCGAACTCAAAAGGCTTCCATAACCTTGGCAACTCATGACAAGAGCCTAGGGAGATTACTGACGCCATAAACTAGAGTGTCAATTTGTTAAGCCAACAACAGGAGTCACTGTGCACTTACTCCCCATGTAGGATCTCTGTCCTTAATGTGTTGTCCAATGTGAATTAATGCTATAACTAGTACTCAAACAGTATTTTACACTTTGTGTTTCTGTGTGGGTGCAAGCTGTTGAAATCTTTACTTAATATATACAAAATTGATCTTCTGTATATAAAGAGAATTGAAAATGAATCTTGATGTGAATGGGATGGGAGAGGGAGCGGGAATTGGGAGGGTTGTGGGCAGGTGGGAAGTTTTTTGGGGGGGAAGCCATTGTAATCCGTAAGCTGTACTTTGGAAATTTATATTTGCTAAATAAAAGTTAAAAAAAATAACATTATACATTTGAAGTTTTTAAAAATAGTCACACTAACTTAACTTAATCTTTTTGTGGTTTAGGCCATACTGTGGGTGTGCTTTGTTTCCCAGAGGTTCTTGTACTGGAATCTTGGGCCCCACTGTGGCGATGCTGAGGTGGTGGAACCTTTAAGAAGAGATTGGACTTAGTGGAAGGTGGTTAGATGATGGGGGCATTGCCCTTAGAAGGGATTAAATCTGGTTTTGAGGAGTGGATTAGCTCCCACAAAGGTGGCTTGTTACAAAAAAGCAAGTCCAGCCCTTCCTCGGTCTCTTGTTTCCAGCCTCACATGTGATCTCTTCCACGGGTGCTCCTGGCACTGCAATGTCATCTACCATGAAGCCCTAACCAGAGATGAGAAGATGCTACCACCATTATCCTTGAACCTCTAGAAGTAGCAGCTTTTCTTTTCTTTTTTAAAATAAGATTTATTTTACGTATTTGAAAAGCAGCATGACAGTGAGAAAGGGAGAGACAGAGAGTGAGATCTTCTGTTTGCTGGTTCATTCCCCAAATGGCTGCAGCAGCCTGGGCTGCACCAGGCCAAAACCAGGAGTCTAGAACTCCATCCAAGTCTCCCATGTGGGTGGCAGGGACCCATTTTTTTTTGACAGGCAGAGTTAGACAGTGAGAGAGAGAGACAGAGAGAAAGGTCTTCCTTTTCCGTTGGTTCACCCCCTAAATGGACGCTACGGCCGGTGTGTTGTGGCCTGCGCATTGCGCCTATCCGAAGCCAGGAGCCAGGTGCTTCCTCCTGGTTTCCCATGCGGGTGCAGGGCCCAAGCACTTGGGCCATCCTCCACTGCCTTCTCGGGCCACAGCAGAGAACTGGACTGGAAGAGGAGCAACCGGGACAGAATCCTGCACCGCAACCAGGACTAGAACCCGGGGTGCTGGCGCTACAGGCGGAGGATTAGCCAAGTGAGCCATGGCGCCGGCCCAGGGACCCAATTTTGTGGGGCATCTTCTGCTGTCTTTTCAGGTGCATTAGCATGGAGCTGGATCGGAAGTGGAGCAGGCAAGAATTGATTCTATGCTCTGATGAGTTGCAGGTGGTAGCTTAACCCACTGTACCACAATACCTACCCGGCTTTTCTTTCTTTATAAAGTACCTATTTCTATATTTTTAAAAAAGTTTTTTTTTTATTTTTGAAAGGGAGAGAGAGAGAGAGAGAGAGAGAGAGATCTTCCATCATTTGTTTACTCTCCAGAGGGCCATAATAGACAGGGCAGAGCCAGGCCAAAGCCAGAAGCCACGAGCTTCTGGGTCTCCCATGTGAGTAACGGGGTCCCAAGCACTTGGGCTATCCTCCACTGCTTTTCCAGGCCATTAGCAGGGAGATGGATCAGAAGTGGAGCAGCCAGGACAAGAATCGGAACCTATAGGGGATGCTATCATTTCAGGCGGTGGCTTTACCTGCTGTGTCACAACACCGACCCCTCCAATGTTTTTTTTTTAAGATTTATTTATTTATTTGAAAGAGATACAGGTGGGGGGGAGGGAGGGAAGGAGGGAGAGAGAGAGAGAGAGATCTTATGTCTGCTAGTTCACTCTCCAGATGGCCCCAACGACCAGGGTTCGGCCAGGCCAAAGCCAGTAGCTTCATCTGGGTCTCCCATGAGGGTGGCAGGGTGCCAAACACTTGGGCCATCTTCTGCTGCTTTTTCTAGGCCATTAGCAGGGAGCTGGATTGGAAGTGGAGCAGCTTAGACAAGAACCAGCACCCATATGGGATGCCAGCATTGCCAGTGGTGTTTTTACCTGCTGTGCCACAACATTGCTCCCCCCTACATGCAACAGAAAACATATTAATACAAGCCACCGTTATGAACATCAGTTATTGTACTGTGATGTAATATGATCCATTTAAACTATGTTTTCCCTCAACTTTAATTTTTTAAGAGATCTATTTGTTTTTTTGAGAGACATAGTTACAGAGAGAGAGAGAGGGAGAGACAGAGAGAGAGAGCTCTTTCATCCACTGGTTCACCCCACAAATGGCCACATTGGCCGTAACTGGGCTGATCTGAAGCCAGGAGCCAGGAGGGTTCTCCAACGTGGGTGCAGGGACCCAAGCACTTGAACCATTTTCTATTGCTTTCCCAGGCCATCAGCAGGGAGCTGGATTAGAAGTGGATCAACTTAGACTCAAACTGGTGCCCATATAGGATGTTGGCACTGCAGATGGAGGCTTAACCTACTATGCCACAGCACTAATCCCAACTTTAATTTTTTATTAAAGAAGATTATATACCCATAAAAATCCCCGTAAGTATGAAAAGTCTTCAAAAAGTTCATGGAAAATGCATGTCATGAAAAAAGCTATGCATGGATTCAAGTTTTTGTACCAAAACAAACTTATATTTTAATTCATTTTTTTTCATGAGCTTTTGGAAGGACCCTCATATATAGTTACAAACCAAACATACCTGAATAATCAGTACCCAAATAAAGAAAAATATTACCAGTACCCTAGAAGTCTGATCCATGTGCCCTTCTAATCACTACCCATACTCCCCCAAGGGAAACCATCATGGTGACTTCTTATATGTAAGTTTTGCCTTAAATTCTATCTCTTAATTTTTAATTTTTAAAAGATTTATTTATTTATTTGAGAGGCAGTATTATAGACAAATAGATGGAGAAACAGAGAGAGAAGTCTTCTGGTTCACTCCCCAAATGGCCACAACTGCCAGAGGTGGGCCAATCCAAAGCCAGGAGCCAGGCGCTTCCTCCAGATCTTCTATGTGGGTGCAGGGCCCCCGAACACTGGGGTCATCCTCCACTGCTTTCCCAGGTCATTAGCAGGGAGCCAGATCAGAAGTAGGCAGCCTGGACTTAAACCTGTGCCCAAAAGGAATGCTGTCACTACAGGTGGTGGCTTAACTTACACATTGCCGGCCCCTCAATCTAATTTTAATTATTTTTATGTAACAGAGAATTAATCATTCCTCTTTGTGTATTTTCATAACTTTTATCTTATGTATACTTAGAAACACTTTTGTTTTGGCTTCACTCATTGATTATTTTTATTAATTCATATATTTATGGCTATATTTTTGAATGCCTGCTATATGCAAGGTATTGTTGTAGGAATTGGAGAGAAAACAGATATAGTCCCTGTCCTCATATAGTCTATGTTCTAGAGGGGAAAAGAGACAATAAAAGCGAGTGCATAAGTTTATTACAAATTATCTTGAGCATTATGATAGGAATCATTAAAGTGCTTATGAGAGGAAATAAAGTGAAACTGTTTTGGTGAAAGTGCCAAGGAACTTCTTTCTCAGAAGTGATGCTGATCTTGAATTATAAGAGCCAGTCTTTCAAAAAGTTGGGGGAAGCATGCTGTAAACCTAAGAGTAGCCAATTCAAGGGTCATGGGTTGATAGACAGCTTAGCATATTCTGAGAACTAAAATGGAGCCCAAGTGGAGGAAGTGTTTTGAACAAGAAAATGTGGTAAGGATGAGAATGGAAAGATATGAAGAAAACCAGACTATGTCACCCCAAAATATGCCTCTTTGACATAAAAGTAATTTTTGAGCTGAAGGCAATTAAGAAGCAGCAAGTCAAAGAAAATCTCTATCTTCTCCCTTTTCTTCCTAAAGAGAGGATATGAATTCTCTTTTGCTCAAGACAGTTCTAGACTCTTAGCAGCCCGAAAATGGCACCCAAAGAATTTGCAACCACAACTCATTCCTTTAGTTTCCTTGCATGTATTTACTTTTTAAAAAGATTTATTTATTTATTTGGAAGAGTAGTTACACGCAGAGAGAAGGAGGGGCAGAGAGAGAGAGAGGTCTTTCATTCACTGGTTCACTCTCCAATTTGCTGCAAGGGCCAAAGCTGCACCAGTTTGAAGCCAGGAGCCAGGAGCTTCTTCCAGGTCTCTCACATGGGCGCAGGGGCCCAAGGACTTGGGCAATCTACTGCTTTCCCAGGCCATAGCGGAGAGCTGGATTGGAATGGGCGTCCATAGCGCCGGCTCCTCTTTTTCTTTTTAAAAATGATTTATTTATTTATTTGAAAGGCAGTGTCAGAGAGAGAGAGAGAGAGGAGAGAGAGATTGATTTTCCATCCACTGTTTCACTCCCCAAATGGCCACAATGTATGGGCCATCTTCTACTGCTTTCCTAGGCTATATCAGAGAGCTGGATCGGAAGTGGAGCAGCCAGGGCTAGAACTGGCGCCCATATGGGATGCCAGCACTGCAGACAGCGGCTTTACCCGGCCACAGCACTGGCCCCTATATGTTTACTTTTCTAGTTTTTTTCCATTCTTGGCAGCTTATAACTTTTTTTCTTTGTGTTGTAATTTCTCTAAAAATGGATTGTTCTTTGTTGAAACTAAGTGTAGTTCTAAGTCACTACTTTGAGTTACTTTTCATTGAGATTTCTCTCATGTGATGTATACCGCATGCATTAATATGCATGTTTTTGTTGATCTGTCTTTGGGTACAGGAGTCCATCCTAAGAACTCGTGGGGATTAAGAAAAATTATTTTTTCACTCATGCAGGTAGGGAGGGAAACAATCACAGGAGATCTAACAGAGCATGGTTAGTAATTTGAATTTCGTTTCATAGCAGCTAGAAATCATTGGGAGGTTTTCAGTAGGAGAGTATAATGATCTATGATATAGCTGCTGTTTGGAGAATGGTATTAAACCAAAACTCTTGAGACCAAGTCTTCTTTGAAATAAAAGTGTTTATTACATTATAGATGCTAGCCAGCAAAGGACTAGGTCCTGGGACAAGTTCTGCAACTACAAGCAGATAGGCTAGGTAGCAGTTGGAAATATGTCTGGTGGACTCAAGAGCCAAAATCATTTTTATAATGCAAATTTGGAGAAGGAAAGCATATATTATTTACATTTTACTTACATTGGGCATAAACAAAGAGGGTTGAGGTAATGAGAAGCAGAGAAGGTATTGGGATAGGAGGACAGTCTATAAGGAAAAGTACTTACTGCTTCTGGATCAGTTGGAGTTAAAATCTGGAAAGTTCACATATAAGCTGGAAGCAGTGATTCCTGGTGATCTGTAGCCTGGGGTTTTAAGTCAAGGTTTCAACATACATTCAAGAATGTAAAAAGTCTTTTGTTAGTTTAGGCCCATAGCTTTAATAAAAAAGTTTTTTTTTTTTTTACTTTTAAAGATTTATTTATTTATTTTAAAGGCAGAGTTACAGAGAGAAGGAAAGACAAACATTTGCTGGTTCACTCCCCAAATGGCTGCAATGGCCAAGGCTAGGCCAGGCCGAAGCCAGGAGCTTGGAGCTTCATCTAGTTCTCCCACATGGGGAGCATGGGCCTAAGCACTTGGGCCATTCTCTGTTGCTTTCCCAGGCACATCAGCAGGGAGCTGGATCAGAAGTGGATCAGCTGGGACTCAAACTGGTGGTCATATGGGATGCCAGCATTGCAGGTGGTGGCTTAACCCGCTGTACCATAATGCTGGTTCCAGGCCCATAGCTTTTAAGTAATTAAATTGTCTTATGTCTTCCACCTTCTATCTGGTATGTAACATCTCAGCATTTTGCTTTTATCACTGAGCAGAAAGGGACATAGATAGATATTGGGAGAAGCCAGTTAGGAGGCTACAGCATTCCTCTAGTTGAAAAGTGTCATGGATAAAGGTTAAGGCGGTGGAAATGGAAACAGCCGTCAAATTCCAGACCTAGTTTTAAAGTAGAATTGACTTCTCAGTGAATTAGATAAGGAGTGTTTGTACATGCATGTGTAAGTGTGTGTGTATGTGTGTGCATGCATGTGTGTGTTTCCAAGTATGTGATAAGTGGAGGGAATGTCCTTGGATAGGTGAGGAAAAGGAAGGAACCATGATTAACTCCTGGATATCTTCTAGGAACAACAGGATAAATGAGGGAGTACAATTTCCTGGGAGGGGAAAGCCTGTTTTTTCCTTTTTATAAAATTAATAGTGGGGCCAGAGCTGTGGCGTAGTGGGTAAAGCCTCCGCCTGCAGTGCTGGCATCCCATATGGGTGTTGGCTGCTCTACTTCCTATCCAGCTCTCTGCTATGGCCTGGGAAAGCAGTGGAAGATGTCTCAAGCCCTTGGGCCCCTGCACCCACGTGGGAGACCTGGAAAAAGCTTCTGGCTCCTGGCTTTGGATTAGTGTAGCTCTGGCTGTTGCAGCCAAGTGGGGGAGTGAACCAGTGAATGGAAGACCTCTCTCTCTCTCTCTCTCTCTCTCTCTCTCTGCTTCTCCTCCTCTCTCTGTGTAACTCTGACTTTCAAGTAAAATAAATAAATCTTTTTAAAAAATAATATTATCTTTCATTGAAGTAGCCTTATAAAACCTATTATAGTCCTAGGTGAATATTGACTAAACGGATGAATATTCTTTATGATCAACTGTTACTTTTATTATTGTCAATGTACTTGCCCCCTAATAAGTCCATACCTTCAGAATTTTATTTCTTAATCTTATGAGGCCCTGGAGACAACAAAATCCTCTAACTCCCTGCAATTAAAGCTACAAACCATTGTCAGCATCTGTATGTCTTTTCCTCTTTCCGGTTACAGTAGAACCTGTGCTCTGGATCTTATCTCCTGTGGTGTCATCATTTCTCACTTATATTCCTTTCCCTTACACTCTTCTCCTTCTACTCCCTTCTCCCTCCTGCTTTCTCTCCAGCTTTTGTTTCTTTAACCCTCTCTTTTCTACAATATCTTTCCCATCAAAATGTACTTAAGTTTCTCCTGTTGAAAAGACAAAACAAGGATGAGCATTGTGGTACAGGCCTGTATACCATTTCAGAGTGCCTGGGTTCCTTCCAGTCCCAGCTACTTCAGATCCAGCTTCCTGCTAGTGCTCACTCTGGGAGGCTACACGTGTACTTGAGTAAATCAAGTACTTGGGTCCCTGTCATACACGTGGGAGATCCGATTTGGGTTCTGGGCTCTGGGTTTCAGTCTGGTCCATCCCTGGCTGTTGCAGACATTTGAGGACTGAATCTCAATGGGAGATATTTTCTCTTTCACCTTTGGAATAAGTAGAAATAAATAAATACAATTTTTTAAAAAGACAAAACAAAGTGGGTTACATTTCTTTTGGTCCTATCCTGCTTTACCTATTCTTACTCTATTCATTCTCATTTTCTCACTGTCTTACTCACTCTAATTCTCTTCTAACTCTCTTTCACAGCCAACTTGAGTGAGTTTATACTCAGTGTTTCTCCAAATTCAGTTTCCTTAGCAATCTGTATTCTGTCTTTACCACTGTGCTCAAGCTGGCTTTGCCAGGTTTGTCACCGAGCGGCTGGTAGCTAATGTCATTAACATTTCTCAGTTGCCATTTTGTTTGGCTTTACCAGCACTCAGTGTTTGCTTTCTTCTTGACGCTCTCCTTTCTCTTTCCTTCCAGAATACTGCACTCAGATTTCTTTCTGCTTTTCTGGCATCAATCTCTTTGACTCTTTCTTCTACTTGTTTCTGGATGTTTTTGGCCATCAGGATTCTGCTGTAGGTATCCTTTCTTTTCACTCCATGTCCTCTGGTTAGGTGAGCTCATTCACTTCTCTTGATTCTATACCATCCACAGAGAGAAGATACCTAAGTCAGAGCTCTTGCCTGAGCTCCAGACGATACAGCTGACTACCACTAAAGTATAAAGGTTCTTCACAAAATTCGTGGAGAATGGAATTCAAAAGTTTATTTTGAAACACAAAATGTTGAAACCCATGCATAATTTTTAATATGCATTTCCATGGACTTTTTGAGGGCCCCTAATCTCATTCATCACTTGTATATAGACATCATAAATGCATTCAACAGATTTAAAATAAAATTTATCTTTCTTGTGTGGGTGACCTGCATATGCCACCCTAAAATATGAAAGATTGCTGAGCTGAAAGCAATTGAGAAGAAGCAGATATAGAAAAGCTCTCCACCCTCCTTCTATTTGCCTAAAAGCAGGACATAGATTTGCAAAGAAAATGATATCCTGACCCACCTTCTGCCAGGGAGAACAAAGATTAACCACTGAAGATAACTTTGAACCTTATGATCTGGTGATGGGACCAGAGGGCTCTACCTTAACAAGTTTTATTAACCAAGCTTTATCTTAAATTTATTTGCCTCCCTCAAGTTTCTGCCTCTAGAGTTTCAAAGTCCTTCTTTAAAGATTTACTGTTCTTTGTTGAAAATGCTGTATAAGGCAGAATTCAAAGACACCTCTTTGAGAACTTACTCATTGCCTGGGTGTCTCCCAAGTATATATGAAATATGCATGTTAAAAAACTTTGTTTTTTCTCTTATTAATCTAACTTTTGTAACAGAGGTTCATTCTAAGAACCAATGAGTATTGATTATTTTTCTTTCCCCTACATGTGCAATTACTGCAGCTTCTCCTCCTCCATTATATTGATGAATGGCCTCCTCATTTTTTTAAAAGATTTATTTATTTATTTGAAAGGCAGAGTTACAGAGAGGCAGAGGCAGAGAGAAATCTTTCATCTGCTGGTTCACTCCCTAAATGGCCACAAATGGCTGATGTTGGACCTATCCAAAACCAGAAGCCTGGAGCTTCTTCCAGTTTCCCAGGTGGGTGCAGGGGCCCAAGCACTTGGGCCATCCTCCACTGCTTTCCCAGGCCATAAGCAGAGAGCTGGATCAGAAGTGGAGCAGTCAGGGTTCAAACCAGCACCCATATAGGATGCTGGAACTGCAGGTGGTGGCTTTACCTGCTATGCCACAGTGCCGGCCCCTGACATCCTCTCTTACCTGACTAAAATACCACTTCCTACAGGAACCTTACCTGATTGCCTTTGCTAGTTTAGATCTTCTAGCCATGTACTCCCTTAATTCCTCTCCAATTTTAATATTTTTAAATATTTAATTTAAATATTTAATATTTTACTACAGTCATTTCATATATAGATCCAATAAAATTTAAGATTCATGAGGGCAGAAACAGTTTCTATTTTGTTTGTTTTTATAACTCCAACAACTGGAGAGGGAGCTGACATAGTAGGTGCCCAATGAATATTTGTTTAATGAATGAATGGAACATAGTAGAATTATAAATAAACCAAGAATGATAACTTGAGGGCTCTTTAATATGAATAAATTATATGGAATTTAATGAATAAAGCTTCTTTTAGGTGACTGAAGACAGGATTGGGGAAAAGGCATTGCCTTTCATTATGTATTGTTGGACATTTCATCAACACTCTTCTCATACTCATAGAGGAGGAAAAATGTCCAGCTCTGAAGTCAAGTGAATGATTTGTTGAATCACTGCCTACAAAGTAGTTCAGCACTATACAGATTACTGAAATTTCAGGGAAAACACATCATGTTGTTATTTGAATAAGCAATTCTGCTAATTGTTCTAGTCAGTTATTCTATTTTCAAAACCTAGTATCATAATCAAAAGTACATTTGACATGCTTTCTGTGTTTAGAAACTTCTAAATTATTTAAGTCAATTTTTCTTAAAGATTTATTTATTTATTTGAAAGGCAGAGTTACAGAGAGGCAGAGGCAGAGAGAGAGAGAGAGAGAGAGGTCTTCCATCCACTGGTTCACTCCCCAAATGGCTGCAAGGGCGAGAGCTGCACTGATCTGAAGCCAGGAGCCAGGAGCTTCTTCCAGGTCTCCCATGTGGGTGCAGGGCCTCAAGGACTTGGGCCATCTTCTACTGTTTTTTCCAGGCCATAGCAGAGAGCTGGATCAGAACTAGAGAAGCCAGGACTTGAACAGGCGCCCATATGGGATGCTGGCATCACAGGTGGTGGCTTTACCTGATATGCCACAACGCTGGCCCACATACTCCTAATAACTACACATTTCATCTAGGACTAGATGTCTTGGTACATCAGAGAGTGAGTTACTCACTTCTGTTAAAAATTCCCTGGAAAGCCTAATCACAAACACATCTTTCTTTAGATTTCATAATTCCCCACCTTGCCAAATTGTGGCTTTAGTTGTCCCCCAAAAATCTGTTTTTGTCCTCTGAGAAGGTCTTGGTCACTGCCAAGTTTACTTCGTGGTACTTTTAGGCAGGTGGAGAGAGTAAAACAAAGTTTATAGCCTGCATGATTCTCCAATAATATAATGCTTTCCACCAAACTTGCATGTGATCCCACTGGGATATAAGTCTATAGTAAGAGTGATTATGTTTCATTTATCTTAATAGAGATAACTGATTTTAGAGTAATATCTTTTACTATCAGTAAATTAGTTACCTATTGCTGCATTGCAAATTACACTAAAAGCAGCTTAAAACAACAAACATTTATCATCTCCCAGTTTCAATGGATCAGGAATCTGAGTGCAACTTATCTGGGTGCCTCCAGCTCAAGGTCAAGGTCTCTCATAAGGCTGCGATAAAGTTGTCAGTTAAGGCCACAGTCATCTCAAGGCTCTGCTGGGTGAGGAACTATTTCAGTGCTCACTCTTGTGGTTGTTGGACTGAGGGGCTGTGTTCCTTGCTAACAAATGAGGCCATTCTCAGTTCCCTGTCATTTAAGTCTCCCCATAGAACAGTTCATAACATGGCAGCCGGATGCACCAGAACAAGCAAGCAGAGAGAAAATAAGAGCCAGAGAAAATGTGAGGAATGTGGAAGACACAATCTTTTTGCTCTAATTTCTGAAATTCCACATTGCTATTTTCCAATCCTATTAATTTTTTGACAGCATAATAAATATATATTTGTATGTATGTGTATAAATTATACACTGCATATATTTGTAATATATTTTACATATGAGAGACATTTTCAACAACAGGAGTCACTGTGCACTTACTCCCCATGTTGGATCTCTGTCCTTAACGTGTTGTACTATGTGAATTAATGCTATAACTAGTATTCAACCAGTACTTTACACTTTGTGTTTCTGTGTGGGTGCAAACTGTTGAAATCTTTACTTAATATATACTAAATTGATCTTCTGTATATAAAGATAATTGAAAATGTAACTTGATGTGAATGGGATGGGAGAGGGAGTGGGAGATGGGAGGGTTGCGGGTGGGAGGGAAGTTATGGGGGGGAAAAAGCCATTGTATTCCATAAGCTGTACTTTGGAAATTTATTAAATAAAAGTTAAAAAAATTAAAAAATGCTAAGGGTATAAAATAAATGTTATGAAATAAGCTGTCCATGTGACCTTAAAGGATGCAATTAAGCAATCCTATTAATTTTTTTATTTTATTTTTAAAAAAATTTTTTGACAGGCAGAGTGGACAGTGAGAGAGAGAGACAGAGAGAGAAAGGTCTTCCTTTACCGTTGGTTCACCCTTCAATGGCTGCTGCGGCTGGCGCGCTGTGGCCGGCGCACCGTACTGATCCGAAGCTAGGAGCCAGGTGCTTCTGGTCTCCCATGCGGATGCAGGGCCCAACGATCTGGGCCATCCTCCACTGCCTTCCCAGGCCACAGCAGAGAGCTGGACTGGAAGAGGGGCAACCGGGACAGAATCTGGAGCCCCGACTGGGACTAGAACCTGGTGTGCCAGCGCCGCAGGCGAAGGATTAGCCTATTGAGCCACGGCGCCGGCCAAGCAATCCTATTAATTAAAAGCTTTTTGCTATCATGTTTTTGAGTTTTATTAAAAGAAAAACTTTAGAAAAATTACTTTATTTTTTTATTTAATAAATGTGAATTTACAAAGTGCAACTTTTGCATTGTTGTGGCTCCCCCCCAACCTCCCTCCCTCCCACAACCCTCCCATCTCCCACTCCCTCTTCCATCCCACCCTTCATCAAGTTTCATTTTCAATTATCTTTATATACAGAAGATCAACTTAGTATATACTAAGCAAAGATTTCAACAGACTGCACCCACACAACCGCATGAGATATAGAGTACTGTTCAACTAGTAGTGTTATCATTAACTCTAATAGTAAAACACATTAAGGACAGAGATCCTACGTGGGGAGCAGGTGCACAGTGACTCCCGTTGTTGATTTAACAATTGACACTCTTATTTATGACGTCAGTAATCACCCGAGGCTCTTGCCATGAGCTGTTGAGGCTATGGAAGCCCCTTGAGTTCACCAACTCTGAGCTTGTTTAGTCAAGGCCATATCACAGTGGAGGTTCCTTCCTCTCTTCAGAGAAAGGTGCCTCCTTCTTTGATGGCCCGTTCTTTCTGCTGGAGTCTTGTTCACCGAGATCTTTCATTCAGGTTGTGACAAGTTACTTTAGAAGTTTATTGGTGTGAAGGCCGGTGCCGTGGCTCACTAGGCTAATCCTCTGCCTGCGGCACCGGCACCCTGTGTTCTAGTCCTGGTCGGGGCGCCGGATTTTGTCCCGGTTGCTCCTCTTCCAGTTCAGCTCTCTGCTGTGGCCTGGGAAGGCAGTGGAGGATGGCCCAGGTCGTTGGACCCTGCACCCGCATGGGAGACCAGGAGAAGCACCTGGCTCCTTGCTCCCGATCGGCACAGCGCACCGGCCGTAGCGGCTACTTGGGGGGTGAACCAATGGAAAAGGAAGACCTTCCTCTCTGTCTCTCTCTCTCACACTGTCTGACTGCCTGTCAAAAAAAAAAGTTTATTGGTATGAAGAAATAATTCATGAATTCGACAGCATCCTGAACCAATAAAGGTTCAGAGAGCCCTATCCAGTAATGTGGGCAGGCAATATTTATTGACAGAAAAAGGAGTTCAAGCAATAGTATTAAGTAGAAAAAAAAAATGCTAAAAGGAATAAAGTATTAAGTTGTTCATCGACAGTCAGGACAAGGGCTGATCAAGTCATTGTTTCACTTCAACAGGTTTCCTTTTTGGTGCTCAGTTAGTTGTCACTGATCAGGGAGAACATATAATATTTGTCCCTTTGGGACTGGGTTATTTCACTCAGCATGATGTTCATAGGTGTTTAAATTTGACTGAAAAGAGATCCCTGTTAAATATAAGATTGGGAATAAGAGAGGGAGGACATGTGCAGTTTGGCACATGCTCAATCGGACTTGCCCCAAACGATAGAGTTAGAAACGTGCCAGGGGATTCCTATTCAATCCTATCAAGGTGGCATGTACCAATGCCATCTCACTAGTCAAAGTGATCAATTTTAGTCCACAATTGATCATAATGATAGGATTGAGTCAAAGGGATCAGATAAACAAGACTAGTGTCTACTAATACTAACTGATAGAATTAAAAAGGAGAGAATGATCCAACATGGGAAGCGGGATACACAGCAGACTCATAGAATGGCAGATGTCCTAAACAGCACTTTGGCCTCAGAATCAGCCCTTAAGGCATTCAGATCTGGCTGAAGAGCCCATGAGAGTATTTTAGGCATGGAAAGCCAAGACACTCTGGCAAAAAAAAAAAAAAAAAAAAAAAAAAAAAAAAAAAAAAAAACCCAAACCCTAAATGAAAGACCTCTGTGAGTGATATCCCAGTAGAAAGAACGGACCATCAAAGAAGGAGGTACTTTTCTCTGAAGGGAGGAGAGAACGTCCACTTTGACTATGACCTTGTCAAATAAGATTGGAGTTGGTGAACTCAGAAGGCTTCCATAGCCTTGGCAACTCATGACAAGAGCCACGGGTGATTACTGACGCCATAAACAAGAGTGTCAATTGTTAAATCAACAACAGGAGTCACTGTGCACTTACTCCCCATGTAGGATCTCTGTCCTTAATGTGTTGTCCAATGTGAATTAATGCTATAACTAGTACTCAAACAGTATTTTACACTTTGTGTTTCTGTGTGGGTGCAAGCTGTTGAAATCTTTACTTAATATATACAAAATTGATCTTCTGTATATAAAGAGAATTGAAAATGAATCTTGATGTGAATGGGATGGGAGAGGGAGCGGGAGATGGGAGGGTTGCGGGTGGGAGGGAAGTTATGAGGGGGAAAAAGCCATTGTAATCCAAAAGCTGTACTTTGGAAATTTATATTTATTTAATAAATGTTAAAAATGAAAAAAGAAAAAGGAAGTGACATACAGAATTAGACTGATTGACACATCTTAGAGTATTTGCTTAGAGTATTTGCCTTATCTTAGATGGCAGAGCAGTTTGTAGCCTGTGATTGACTGAAAACTTGGCTGCTGTTATTTTCCAGAACTTGATTACTTATAAAAATGTACTTTTAAGTTAGGTTGTAGTTTGCATATTATGTTAGGTTATGTTTGCTACATAAGGAGGCAGCTTTATGCCAAATTTGATTTAGTAACAGTTTAAATAACAGTTCTAATAACTTATTGTTCAGTGTTTTTGAATGTTTCCTTCTGTTATAATATCCTAGTCTTGTACATGTAATATTTTAACTCTGATGATGTTACTAATGAAAATATTTGAATCTATTATGGTTCAACTAAAGGGATGTGTGTGTGTGTGTTTGTATTTGTGCTCATGTGTGTCTGTGTATCTTCATATCTGATGGTAGATTGTAAAGTCCACAGGGCAGGCAATCAGGAAGGAAAGATAACTGTAAGTAAGAAAGAGAGAATGCAGTCTGGATCAGTTTTTATTGCCTCTGACCTTGGTGATATGGGTTTTCTGCTTTGTCATATAGTTAAACATACACCTGCCTCGGAAATTGGAGAAATTGAAGGAAGATGCAGAGGAAAGTAGAACAGTTGCAGGTCCAGTCACTACCACACACCATGAATCATCAGGTCAGCAATATGAGTGAGTTACATAATGGCTAATACTTCCCTCTGTGTTCCAAACCTCCCAAGAAATCTCTCTAATGGCTGATCTGAGCCTAAAATATACAAGAAAGAGAATTCTGGAAAAAACAGACTAGCCCACTAAAATATACACATTACAAAGCAATTACCAAACTACTCTTATAGATTGCTGTAGATTACTAATATCTTAACATTTTAAAATGTATTTCATAGGGATTTACTCATCCAACATTTGTTGAATTCCAGTAGAAGGTACAACCCTTGCCTTCAAGGAATTTATAGTTCCATTGGAAAAACAGATGAATCAACAAAGAGCAAGAGTACTGAAGGAGTCTCAGAGTTCTACATTCTCTGGTCACAACCACCTGTCTATTCCTCTGTTCCATGCCACCATTGGTAGGAATGAAAAGAGAAACAAGATCTGTGTGTTTCCATTAAGATTTCCATTTCTATATCCACCCCATCAGAGCCTCACCACCACTATCTGCCTTGAGAGAATTGAGAATAACTTTACCAATGAGCTTTAGTCCTGTTTTGGCATAAGTACCCCATCATTTGTTTTCTATTGGTTTAGACCCTAATTTCCAATTAGTTCTCTGAGCAGTGACAATCCCCATCTCAAGTCATATCCTTCCTTGCTCTGTTTTTTTTCTATAGAACTTACACAACTTTTCTGTTTTTTTTTTATTATTTTAATTGTACATATTTTGGGGGTACAGTGTGATAATTTGGTACATATGTGGACATAATCAAGTTAGTTCACATTTCCATTTTCTTCAACATTTTATATATATGTATTTTTTAAAAATTTATTTACTTGAAAGTCACAGTTACACAGAGAAAGAAGGAGAGGCAGAGAGAGAGAGAGAGAGAGATGGATCTTCCATCCGCTGGTTCACTCCCCAGTGGGCTGCAATGGCTGGAGCTGAGCTGATCCAAAGCCAGGAGCCAGGAGTTTCTTCTGGGTCTCCCACGCGGGTGCAGAAGCCCAAGGACTTGGTTCATATTTTACTGCTTTCCCAGGCCATAGCAGAGAGCTGGATTGCAAGAGGAGCAGCTGGGACTGGAACCAGCACTCATATGGGATGCCGACACTGCAGGCGGTGGCTTTGCCTGCTATATCAGAGCGCCGGCCCCCAACATTTCATATTTTTACAAGTATTTGTTTATTTGAGAGCTTGTTTGGAGGTTCTAGCAGGGGAGCGCAGCTACTTGTATACCCTTGACCGAAGACCAGTCCTCCTCTAGCAGGGAAGGTCGTCCTCTTCGACCGAGCGCACGGCTTCGGGAGGGACACACATGGAGAGGTGAGGGAGGAAGGGGACACCCGCCTAGCCAGCCAGATCAGCAGAATCAGCCCTGGTGATCAATGGGGTGACAGATGTCGCAGCCAGATCGCCCTCACATCCAAGTATTTGTTTATTTGAAAGAGCATCTGAGAGAGAGAGGGACACAGATACACACACACACACACACAGATTGGGGGAGGGTAGAGATCTCTGATCTACTAGTTTGCTCTTCAAATGGCCACAATAGCTGGGGTGAGGCTATACCAAAGCTAGGAGTCAGGAACTTCATCCAGGTCTCCCACATGAGTAGCAGAGACAGAAGGACATGAGCCATCATCGACTGCCCTCCCAGGCATTTTAGCAGGAAGCTGGATAGGAAGCAGAGCAGGAGGGACTCAACTGCACTCCAATATGGGATGCCAGTGTTGTCAAGTGGTATCTTAACACACTGCACCACACCATTGGTCCCATTAAAAACATTTTTATTAATATTCAGTACTTGCACATACTTATGGGTTATGATGTGATATTTCAATAAATATATATGATGTGTACTGAAGAAATGATAGCTAATGTCATTACTTAATGTTTGGAGCATTTGAGCTCTTCTCTTCTGTTTGCTCAGAAAATATATAATAGATTATTGTGAACTAGTCACCCTACTGTAGCACTTACAACCTTCTAACACACCGTTTTACTGAATTATTTGTATTTATCCATTATAATGCAAGCTCTAAATGGTCAAGCAATTTTTTTCCCATTGTAATCACTGTTACATATCAAGAGGAAACTGCCTCATATGTGATATATGTTCAGTAAATATTTGTAGAGTGAAAGTAAACCATCTATTCATTTTAAGGATACAATCTGCAGTGCCTGTTTTATAGTGAAAAATAGCTTATTGAATTGAGAAAGAGATGGAATGAATAAAAGACATTCAGAAGTCGTATTTATCCATGAGTTTAGATGGCATTAATGTTCTGGAAACATTGTATTTATTCATATTTCTTAAAAAGAAAAAATTCACAGAAACACCTCCACAAAGCTACTTTATCTCACTTTCCTAGGGAGAATATAGAAAAATGATTATTTTGTTTCTTGGTATTTTGACAGAGCACTAGTCTCCTATTGATTATGGTTTTCTTACAATTGTGAGCACTATTTTTAAAGTGTTGTTTGAACATGAACATGATAACATAGTTTTTCAGTTGTACTTGTCATTTTTATATCCTGATAGTTTATAAATAAGCTGAATCAATAATATCTTTGAGTACCAATTTGTCTCGAAAGTGTAATTTAATATCCTCTTCCCAAAAGCAATTGTTCTGTGTTGCCAACATGCAGTTCCAAATCTGGGATTATTTAATCCAGATGAAAGTAAGAACAACCTAGAAGGGGGTTTTAAAGTCACCAGGCTTTTCTGAAGAACTGGAGAACTAGTCATTCCTCACTGTGCCAGAGACAGTATTATGAGCTTATCAAATTCCATTTCATTTCCACTATCAGCATACACAGGAAGGTTGTTGTCCATGAATTCCCATGCATTGAGGTTGCAGGCATGTTAAGTCAATTTGGGAAGTTGGTGAAGGACATGTCATCTGAATGGTATGGATTCAAGATGGTGGAGCTTCCATGACTTGAGTGACTGATTGTGTAGCACAGTTTCCCACTGACTATGGGTTTTAGAGTATGGTTGAGAAATAATCTTTTTAAAACAGATTTATTTATTTGTTTGAAAGGCAGAATTAGAGAGAGGGAGAGACAGAGTGAGAGGGAGAGAGAGAGAGTGAGCTTCCATCCACTGATTCACTCCTGAAGGGACTGCAATGGCCAGGGCTGGGTGAGACCAGGCCAGGAGCCAGGAGCTTTTTCTGAGTCTTCCACATTGGGAGCAGGGGCTCAAGCACTTGGGTCATCCTCTGCTGCTTTTTCCAGGCCATTAGCAGGAAGCTGGGCCAGGAGTGGAACATCCGGAACAAGAATCAATGCCCACATGGGATGCTGGTGCTATAGGCACCAGCTTCTTTACCTACTGTACCACAGCACTGACCCCACCCCGGGAAATAATCTTTTGTTGTGTTAAGGCACTGACAATTTAGGGTTTACTTGTCACTATTTCATGAATAATCCACTCCCAGCCCCAAATGCTATGAATCTATGAGTAAACTGGAAAATTCAGAACATAGATTAGAATTCTATTCTGCTCCCCAGGCAGACACTTCAGAAAATGCTACTTTACTCAACAATATGGGAAATTTGTAAGAAAATCAGGAGTCTTCTGTGGTTCCTCCTCTGTTTCTTAGGAGGCATCATTTGCTAACCTGTAAATGTAGCCATAGGTCTGGACTTTTCTGCACTTACTTTCTCCTGAACAATTCTCGTATTGTCTTTGTTCTTCCTGCTGCCTCTCAACTTAACTGTGGAAAGTCTTTCAGGGCTGGAGATCACCACTGTGTTTTCTTTCAGACTTGTGGTCCACTCAGCATACATCCCTTCTAAGTTCCCTGTGGAGCTGGGGCAAGGAATGGGGGTATTATACCTTTCCTCTGGCTACCCTGTCTCTGCACCTTGTTTCTTTTAAGAAAATATAGCTAGAGAGGAAAGATACAAATTAAAGTTCAAGGGACAGACATTTGGGCTAGTGGTTAAGATGCCTGTGCCCCCTATTGGAGTGTCTGGATTTGATTTCTGGTTCCAGCTCCTGATTCTAGCTACCTGCTATTTCAGACCCTAGAAGGCAGCAGTGATGACTCAAATGATTGAGTTCCTGTCACCTATGTGGGAGACCTGTAGAGTTTCTGGTTTTCAGTTCCAGTCTGGTCCAGTCTCAGCCTTTGGGGACATTTGGGGAGTGAACCAGTGGATG
The DNA here is from genome assembly GCF_964237555.1 of Oryctolagus cuniculus. NCBI lineage: Eukaryota > Metazoa > Chordata > Mammalia > Lagomorpha > Leporidae > Oryctolagus > Oryctolagus cuniculus. The sequence continues at coordinate 29,452,170 of NC_091453.1, read as the reverse complement.
AGAACACACTCTCTCGCTCTTTCTCTCTTTTTCTGCCTCTCAAAGAAATAACTTTTTAAAAAACAAATTTACCTTTTTAAAAAAATCATTAAAGTTGAAGCTATAGTTGATTTTCTTTTCCATCTCCTAAGCATTACGCCTGAAGCCGTAAGTCTTCTCTTGGAGAAGGCTACCCTTTTCCAGCTTCCAATAACGCCTAATTGGACTTTTTTAACTGTCAGATTTGGATCTATTCCCCAAAACTATTTTTTTCAAGTTTCTCATTTAAATACTCTTTCCGCGCTATCATGTAAACCAAACCCTGTCCCACAGGGAAAGATCTATCGGTGTGTTAGACACAGAAATGTGGCACCTTGATCCTCTTTCAAGGAAGGATTTGCTACTCAGGTGAGGATAGTCAGCAGCCGGTCTCCAGCTGTTAGTCCTTAGGATAGTCAGCAGCCGGTCTCTAGCTGTTAGTCCTTAAGGGTCTGCCTCATCTGCAGAGAGCAACCTTGTTGGAGGTCAAGCCCTTCCCGGGAAGCCCACACCCAACGTTTAAGTGAGGTATGAGTACAAATGACTTGCTATTTTGACTGATTTGGGGACAACTCCAATGAGAAACTGTATCTTTGGAGCTTCCTATTGGATTGAAATAGGCTATATCAGATCTATACTGTAGTTCACCTTTTCCCCTGCTCCCTTTCCCCCTTTCCTTTCAAACATGTTGATCCCTAATAAGCATCTTGCATCCTCAGCTCAGCCCTGTTACAGCATCAGCTTCCAGAGAACTCAAACAGCCAGAGGCTCTCTGGATCCTGTTTGGTTCCTGAAGTCATCACTGGGTTTCCTGTATTTTCTGGGTAGACTTCAATGTTTGTTCCTTGTTCAGAGAGCAGTGATGTGTGTGGGTAGAGGTCCGCCATAGTCCAAGCCAGCTGTTTGGATCATACAGTACAAATACATATTGAGAAATGAAACATTTCCCCAATTAATGGAGGAGTGTCTCTGTTTTTAAAGACGGTGTGAAATGTGGCTTTATTGTAATATTTGAGAGTAATATAACTGCTATAATTCATATTCATTCTGTAATTCAGTAATTCAATTTCTGCCATAGAAAATAAAATTAAATGGGATAGAAGAAAGCCATAAGAATTGTTGTGTGTAAATAGTAAGCTTGATGTTTATAAAATACAGGTAAAATTCATAGGATGTGTTAAATATAGATAATGGATAATCATGTAACTTGTGAGATAGGCAGAATATATAGGAGGTTTAAAATATAAGTAGTAAATTAGTAACCTATGAGATATGTTAAAAGAATTAATTGAATGTAATAAATAGAATGGTGTTGGATTAGGTACTGTGGCATAGTGGATTATGCTGTCACTTGGGATGCCTACAGCCTATATTGGAGTGCTTGTTTGAGTCATAGCTCTTCTACTTTGGATGCAGCTTCTTGCTAATGCACCTGGGAAGGCAGCAGATGATGGCCCAGATACCTGGGCCCATGCCACCCATGTAACCTAGATGGAGTTCCTAGCCCCTGGCTTTGGCTTGGGCCAGCCCCAGTTGTTGCAGATATTTGGGGAATAAACCAGCAGATGAAAGATCTCTTTCTCTCCCTGTCTCTCCCTCTCTCTGTCACTCTGCCTTTCAAATAAATAAATAAATAAATATTTAAAAATAGAATAGTGTTATGGATAGAAAGTGATGGAAAGACTAACATCAAGTCATGATCATGTTATTTTGGGGCTGGCAGTTATGTAGCCCCTAAACTGGTGACCCATTGGTGACATCTAGTAGGGTACAATTCTGGATTCGAATGTGCTCTTGCTAAGAAAAAACACAATGAATTTCATAGCTGTTCAGTAGGCCTATCAACAAGCTACTTCTGGGGATGGGTATTTGGCCTAGCCATTAACTTGTTGCATGGGACACCCCCATCCCATATTGGAGTGCCTGGATTTGAGTCCTTGCTCTGCTTCCAATTCTAGCTTCTGGCTAATGTGCACCCTGGGAAGTGGCAATGATGGCTCCAGTATTTGGGTCTTTCTTACATACATGACTGAGTTTCTAGTTCCTGGGTTCAGCCAGGCCCAGAATTGGCTGTTGAGGGCATTTGGGGAGTGAACCAGCATATGGGAGCGCACTCTCACTTTCTCTCTCTCTCTCTCCAGAAATAAATAACTAAATAGTAAAAAGTTTTTAAAATGAAATGCTTTAAAACAGAAAAGCTACATCTGGTCCTGGTGTGCCGGTCCCTATATCTCTCCATCATTGTGTGCCATTGGTTCCAGGAATCTCCCATCTGTTGGCTGATATCCAACAATACGTAGTTTTTTCTAACTACACCATCAATGTAATATTATATGGCAGAGACAGAACAGAAAAAGCACTTTAAGGGTTTAAGTGCACAGTCCTTCCACTCTGCTTGTATGCTATCCTGAATGTATCAAGCTACCTTATATCTTTCCTCTTGTCTCTCACTCTGTGTAGTTTTTTTTCTTTTGAGAGAGAGAGAGAGAGAGAGAGAGAGATTGCACTCCCACCTGCTTGTCCGTGCCTTAAATGCCTACAGCAGCTGAGGCTGGGAGCTGGGAATTTAAACCAAGTTTCACTTCAGCCATCACCACTGCCTCCCAGGGTCTGTATTTGCAGGAAGCTGTAGGCAGGAACTGGAGCTTGTTATCGAACCCAGGTACTTCAATATGATTAAGGCATCCCAGCTGGTATCTTAATCCCTAGGTAAAACATCCACCCCCTAATTATGAGTTCTGAATTGGTTTTATAAACTGTTTGTGATTCAAGCATCATAATTTGGTCTATGAATCTCTCTGTTTTGTAGCCTTCGGGAAATCTTGCCTGATAGTGATCTGATGAACATCATTGCAAAAAAAAATGGTTTCCCACATGATACAGTACATCACCATTATTTTAATTTCTTTTTTCATTTTATCTGAAAGGCAGAGAGAGAGAATGAGAGAGAGAGAGAGATTTATCTTCCATCTGTTGATTCACTCCTCATGTGCCTGTAACAGCTGGGGCTGGGCCAGGCTGAAGTCAGGAGCACAGAACTCAGTCCAGGTCTTCCATGTGAGAAGTGATGACCCAAGTACATGACACATAACCTTCTACCTCCCAGGATGCACATTAGCAGAAAGCTAGAATCAGAAACAGAGCCAGGACTTGATCCCAGGCACTCCAATATTGGATCCCAGGTGTCCCAGGTGTTTTCTTAGCCAGTTTACCAAATGCCTGCCCATTATTGTTGTGGCTTTTTTTTTTTTACTGAGCAACTCATCGATGTTAACTGGCAATCACAAGAGTGTAACACTAATATTTAATAGGAATTTTCTGTCTCATTGGGACACATACTAGTTTTTCACATCACTGGTTATGGTGGCTTTAAAATAAGTTCACAAATATTTTGCAACTCCTTTCAAGTGACAGAGCTTAGGTTTTTTTTTTTTTTTTTTTTTGTATGGGCTGGACTTACAGACTCGTGGTAGAAGTGATGGTGTGTAATTTCCAAGACTTTAAGTCATATTAGCATTGTGGATTCCTCCTTGCTTTTCATTGTCTTGAATCATTTCTTCTGGGGAGAAATAAGTTGCTACAGAACACTCAAGCAGCCCTATGGCATGACCCACTTGTTGAGGAACTGGGGCCTCTGGTCAATAGCCATGTGAATGAGGTTGGAGTTGGATCCTCCAGTCCCAGTCAGACCTTCAGATGATTGCAGTCTTGACCAACATCTTGATTAACCACTAAGCCATTCTTAAATATTTGAGTCACAGAAACTATAAGCCATATAGTTCTTATTTTAGGCCATTGAATTTTGTATAGTTTAATGTATTTTAATAGCAAATGTACAGAAACAGCATAGAAGACAGACAACATTAAAACATGTACTTTAATGTAGGACAACCCAGTTAGAATAGTAAAATAGGGATAGGCCTAGTGATTAAGATGCCAACTGGGATGCCAACATCCCATATCAGAATTCCAGCTCTGCTCCTGATTCCAGCTTCCTGCTAATGTGCAACATGGGAAGCAGTAGGTGACAGTTCAAGTAGTTGGATCCCCACCATCCACATGGGAGATCCATATTGTGTTCTGCACTCCCAGCTTTGGCCTGGCCCAGCCTTGGCTATTGTAGGCATTTGGGGATTTAACCAGTGGATGGGAACTGTTTCTTTGTCTATATCTATCTCTGAATCTCTCTCTCTCTCTCTCTCTCTCTCAAATAAATATCTAAAAAAAGTATAGTGAATTGATGAAGATACTATTTAGTTGCTGTCAGTAAGAAATTAGTTTTTTTTTTAAATCCAAATGTGGGGCTGGTGTTGTGACACAGCAGGCTAAGCCATCATCTGTGATGCTGGCATCACATGTGAGCACCAGTTCAAGTCTGTGCTGTTCCACTTTTTTTTTTTAATTTATTTTTTTTTGACAGGCAGAGTGGACAGTGAGAGAGAGAGAGACAGAGAGAAAGGTCTTCCTTTGCCGTTGGTTCACCCTCCAATGGCCGCCGCCACCGCGCTGATCTGATGGCAGGAGCCAGGTACTTATCCTGATCTCCCATGGGGTGCAGGGCCCAAGCACTTGGGCCATCCTCCACTGCACTCCCTGGCCATAGCAGAGAGCTGGCCTGGAAGAGGGGCAACCGGGAAAGAATCTGGCGCCCCGACCAGGACTAGAACCCGGTGTGCAGGTGCCGCAAGGCGGAGGATTAGCCTAGTGAGCCGCAGCGCTGGCCGCTGTTCCACTTTGGATCCAACTCCTTGCTAATGCATGTGGTAAAGCAGTGGAGTATGGCCTAAGTGCTTGGGCCCTTGCCACCTATATGGGAGAGACCTGGATGGAGTTCCTGGCTCCTGGCTTCAGCCTGTCCCAGTCCTGGCCATTGCTGCTATTTGGGGGGTGAACCAGCAGATGAAGATCTCTCTCTCTCTCTCTTTCTCTCCCTCCCGTCCTCTCTCTCTCTCCTTCTCTCTGTTACTCTGTCTTTAAAATAAATAAATAAATAAATCTTAAAAAAAGAGAGAAATTCCCCCAGAGACTCTGGGAATCTCTTTCCCTTAAATGAAAAAAAAAATCAACTGCTAGCGTCGTCTAGAAAAATGTAGTGTGTTAATTTGTAATTGTTAGGTTGAACTGCTGAAACTTGCTCATTGAAACATTTTGAATTGCATTAATGCTTAATGCCCCTGCATTTATATTGAAAATTCACATACAAATGAAAATGGAAAAGTTGCAAATACCTGATTTCTTTCCTCTATTTTTCCACTTGCAATCACATACTTAGGTACCTTTTGACCCCATGTGAGAAAAAAAATACCTAGTGTTCAGAACTTTAGGAAAAAGAAGGAAAAAAATAGTAGATGCTTAAGTACATTCTCCAAGTATATGGCATTCTAGCTGGATGTCTTTTGGCATAATCATTACATGTTTGGCATGGAGAGCATACAGGTTGATGTCTTCAAAAAGGTCAACCAGATAGGCTTTATTTGCCTCCTGCAAAACACCAGTAGCTGTATTCTGGAAGCACAGATCTGTCGTGCCATCCTGGGCAATTTCTTTCTTTTTTTTTTTTTTTAAGATTTATTTATTTATTTGAAAGGCAGAGTTACAGAGAGACAGAGGTAGAGAGAGAGAAAGAGGTCTTCATCCAATGGTTCACTCCCCAGATGGATGCAATGGCTGGAGCTGCGCTGATCCAAAACCAGGAGCCAGGAGCTTCTTCCGGATCTCCCACATGGCTGCAGAGGCCCAAGGGCCTGAGCCATCTTCTACTGCTTTCCCAGGCCATAGCAGAGAGCTGGATTGGAAGTGGAACAGTCGGGTCTGGAGCCAGCGCCCATATGGGATGCTGACACTGCAAGCAGCAGCTTTACACACTATGCCACAGTGCTGGTCCCCCTGGGCAATTTCTCACAGCAGATGTTAGAAGGGGAGTTTGTGTTTATAAGTGGATAATGTATAATTTCAAAGGGTGTCATGGTACCACCCTCCCCATGCTCCAGAGGAGGATGCATTCTTGCAAGTGACTTCTGTAGCCAGTTGCTTCCTGGGTGCTTGACTGCTGATTGATTTGTAGGACAAATTAAGCCATTGTAAGCCATTATCTTTACTGACTCCTACTCCTTCCACAGAGCTTGGCAAGGCAAGAGGTGATACTGATGTTAGAGAGCTATGTCCAGCCATTAAGTTTTGGGGTAAATTACTGTTCAATCATAGGTAGCTATTTCCTTGATCCCTCATGATGAGTGGGCTAAGGATGAGGGGCACTTCTATATGAATATTCATGGAAAGCAGTCTTTTATTTCCTTCCAAAGATCTGACTTTATATTGTGGCATACAGAGAGCAAGGAAACCAGTCATTTGGAGAGAATTAAGAGATCAACATTTCTAGATATTGTGGAAAGATTTATAGGAAAGCTTGTATTTTAATTTCTCTAATTTTCATAAGGCTTTGCCATCTTTGTGTTATTGAAAAAAAGCTTGGAATAATTTGCTTTGCCCTTTGTGTGTTTGAATGATGAGTGATATCTCCAAGGGAGTCAATGCTTCATTAGAGGTGAAAACCTGGTTCAGATTTATTACTTTATTACTGCTCTTCAAATTTATATTTAACCTAAAATTATATTTGATATACCAACATCCAAACCTCTCTCTTCTTTCACATGGAAAATATGTTTACTTAATTTAATATTAGGCTTAAACCAAACTTCAAGGTACCTCAATGATTCAATACTTACAGCAGAACTGTGATGGGTAGTGCTGCAGGCACAGTGGTTATACAATCAAGTAAATGCACTTCTTGTTACCATGGCCTGTCTTCCCTGTGGTCATACCAAAGTCATGGTTACTACTGGTGGACTTAATATTAGTTCCACCATGTTATAAGGAAGAAATATTTCAGTTTTCAGTAATTCTATCACATTCCTCCTTTTCCATCAAAGATTAGCTGAAATTTTTGAGGAATGAGTAAATGACTTGATTCTCTGGACCAATGCACCCACATAAAAAACACAGACAGGCTTTAGGACCAGACATGACTCAGTGCTGTACATAATGTCCTTGAGTGTCTGTATCCTCATCTCTAAAGTGAACACACTGACTTCAGTTGCATAGTGTTCTTGTAGGAACTTAGTGAAATAATGGACACTGAGAATCTGTCACACCATTTCCCTTTCTACCTTTATTCATCATTGTACACCATCACTTATACCTCCCACCCAAATGTACTTCATCAAATTCCATTGTGCCTATTGTGAATATCTCAGTGAATATCTACTGAGTTCATTATCTTCCTATAAGTATCAGTAACACTTTGGAGTTCTATAAACTGTGGCATGAATACCTGTTATTTACTACCCAAGTTATTGTGTGTGTGTGTGTGTGTGTGTGTACTTACTTATATGAGGGTACTTCAAAAAGTGTATAGGAAAATGAAATTAAGGGCTGGCATTGTGGCATAGCAGGTAAAGCCACTGCATGTAATGTCAATATCCCATAAAGGTACTGGTTGGAGTCCCAACTGCCCCACTTCCCATCCAGCTCCCTGCTAATGTGCCTGGAAAAGCAGTGGAAAATGGCCCAAGTGCTTGGTCCCCTGCACTCATGTGGGAGACCCAGAAGAAGCCCTGGGCTCCTAACTTAAGCCTGGCACAGGCCTGGCCATTGCAGCCATTTGGGGAGTGAACCAGTGGATGGAAGATCAATCTCTCTCTCTCTCTAACTCTGCCTTTCACATAAATAAAAATAAATCTTTAAAAACATTTAAGAAGGGAAATGAAATTAAAAGCTGAGTTTATTTTGATGCAAAAGGTTTTTGAAATCCATGTTTAGTTTTTCATAATATACATTTTCTGTGAACTTTTTGAAGAAAAAAAGAGCATCCCATACCTATATTTCAAAAAATTTTGCACTGTAATACATTTATTTTTTAATTCCATTTCCCACATACCTTTTGAAGTACCCTTGTACTATCTGATATATCCTTACCAATACAAATCAGTTCAGACAGAGTCATGGGAGTAGAGATAATTCTTTTCTTTAGAAATTATTGCTTGCTTTTCCTCTTCCCTAGTTATTCAGCTTATCTTTTAGAAACACATTTTCTTAGAATATTCATGAGTTCTTTCTATTGTTAATTGAATATCATTTTTGTGTTAACTAGAAACAGTGGTTTCAGTGAGCTTGTATGCAAATCTGGTTCATTATTCTTTAAACAAATTTTTGTGTCTCTGCATTCCATGTTTTTCTCTTTCAACCAGTGGGTCTCAAACTTGACATCACAACCCTGTAGGACCTTGACATCGGAACCTTATAAAAGCAGATTCCTAGGCTCTGTGTCCTCCCAATTGGATTCAGTGGGGCTGCAGTGGGGTTCAGGTATATATACTTTAAGCAATGAAAAACAAATCTATGAGATACTCTATTACAGAGTTTGAAGATTAAAAGCATAAACCTTTATTTTCAAGAATTGAGATTATGATCATTTACAAAGATAATCCAGTTTTTAAAAGCTTTACTTTGTAACGACAATACCATTGAACCTGTTGTTCCCTTGATAATTGAGAATCTTTTTAGTCTACTTTCTTTCAATCATCCCATATAGCTAATCCATGGGAGAGTCTAGTACTTTATCTAAAACATATCCTGAATCTGCTTACTTTGACCCTTCTCCATTGGTATGGGCTTTGTCCAGGTATGAACCACTGCAACAGCTTCAAACTGGCTTTCCTGTTCCACCCTTGTTCTGCTTTAGTGCATCATTCCAAATAGTAGCAAGTAATCTAAGCTGCCACCTGCCATGCTGGCATCCCATATGGGTGCTGGTTTGTGTCCTGGCTGCTCCTCTTCTGATCCAGCTCCCTGCCAATGGTTTAGGAAAAGCAGCAGAAGATGGCCCCAAGTGTTCGGGCCCCTTCGTGAGATCCAGATGAAGCTCCTGGCTCCTGGCTTTGGCTTGGCCCAGACCTGGCCATTGTGGCCATCTGGGGAGTGTACCCAGCAAATGGAAGATATTTCTCTCTCTCTCTCTTCCTCTGGAACTCTGACTTTCAAAAAAGAAAAGTCTAAGGCAGATCATGTCACTCCTTTTTTTTTTTTTTTTTGACAGGCAGAGTTAGACAGTGAGAGAGAGAGACAGAGAGAAAGGTCTTCCTTTTCTGTTGGTTCACCCCCCAAGTGGCCGCTACGGCCAGTGCGTTGTGGCCGGTGTGCTGCGTTGATCTGAAGCCAGGAGCCAGGTGCTTCCTCCTGGTCTCCCATGCGGGTGCAGGGCCCAAGCACTTGGGCCATCCTCCACTGCCTTCCCGGGCCACAGCAGAGAGCTGGCCTGGAAGAAGGGCAACCGGGACAGAATCTGGCACCCCAACTGGGACTAGAACCCCGGGGTGCTGGCGCCGCAGGCGGAGGATTAGCCTAGTAAGCTGCAGCGCTGGCCTCATGTCGCTCCTTAACTTAAAGCTTTTCTGTGACTCTCTCTCTCCCTGGAACAAAACCCAGGCTCCTTTTTATGACCTAGAAGGCCCCATATCACTTGGTTCCTGCTTATCACTTCAACCCAATCTTTGACCACTTCCCTCTTGCTCAATTTATTGGTTAGCTTTTGTTACTACAACACAATACATGAGGAAACTAACTTGGTATGCAGAAAAGATTTATTTAACTCATGGTTTTGGAGGTTCAAATCCAAGATCAGGCTATCCCATTGGTCTGTCGTTTGTGATGGTGGCAGTTGACAGTGGCAAGAAGGAGCATGGGGTAAGTCAGGAAGCAAAGAGAGAGAGAGGCTGGGTCCAACTTGGCTTTTATAACCAGCTCTCTTGTGAGAGCTACCTTCGTAGGTCACACATCCAGTGAGCTTAGGACATTCCCCAAGGCCCAATTCTAAACGCGATAATTGGATTAAGTTTCTACCCTTTCCATACCATTAGTTTGTGACTTTAGGTGTCGCTCCCCCATTCACGGAGGAACGACACAGGACCCTGCGCTGTTCTTTCGTCTGCTCGGCCCTTCCCGGGTTTGCTGCTGGTCCTTCCTGGGTTGGCTGCCCACCCCTCCACCTCCGTGGAGGGGCGGCTCCCCCTGCCACTTTCCCCACTTCCACGGGGGAGCGGCACACCGCCGGCCGGCTCTCTCAGGGGCTGCTCAGATGTTATCCGGATGTTCCTGGTGCATGTTGTCTCTCTCCTCCTTTATAGTCCTCTTCCACCAATCCCAACTCTGCTACCCACACGCCGAGTACGCTGCTCTCCTGCAATCAGGAGCAGGTCCTGCTGTTTATTGGTTGAACTGGAGGCAGCTGCGTAGAAGCTGTTTACTCCTCTCCCAGTGCCATATTGTGGGAGAGCAGATGCATAGAATAAGTCTTAATTCCAGTAACTTAGTCTAGTCCGAGTTGCTCCCCACATTTAGGATTTGAAGTCTTGCATGAATTTGGGAGCCAAATCATGTTCACACCATAGCACTCTGTGTACTTTAACTTCACTAGTTTTCACTTCTTCCAACATAATATATGTAGCCTTCTAACCCAGGGATTTACATTAACTGCTTCTTTTGCCTGTGAAGTGTTTCTTTTTCAATCCTTGTGGGGCTGATTCCCTCCTCCTTTAGGTCTCAGCTCAAATGCCATCTTCCCAGTGAAGCCTTCCCCACCAACCTTTTCCAAGGTAGAGTTCCCCTTCATTCCATTGAATTTCCTATCTCAGCATGGAGTCCTGCATAGAGTCAGCTACAACTTATAATGATTTTATTGATGTCTGTGTTTAATGGATTTACCTCTTTCCTCTGCAAGTATTAAAGCTCCATACAGGCAGGATGTTTGTCTCATTCCTCATTCTTTTTCCAGTGCTCTTTGCATCTTACAGTGAATGATACAAAACATTAGTTTGCCTCATAGCCCTTCTACCTCCCATTCAACATTTCATTGTATTATCTTCTCGCCACCTTTATCTGTTGGAAAAGGAATGATATAAAGTTTTTGATAGACTGAGAAAAATCAGTTAATTGATTTGGCCTGAGATACTTAACTTTTTCAGTTAAAAAGCTTTCATTGAGTCACCTGGACAACTTAGTAATTCAGCTTGCAAATAAACAAAACTTAACCAAGAGGCTTTAAAACTCCTTTAAACATCAAGAAAAGCTTCAGAATATATTGAGGAAGGGAAGCAAGAGAATGTTAACTTAAATCTATCTCAAACTTAAGGCAGGAACCCTACAAAGCATAGAGGGTAAATAATCTGCAAGGAAGTACTAGCGGAAATGTCATCCAGCACAAGATACTTCCACTGAGTAAAATATCCACCAAGGTTTTTTACAGAGAACCTCTAGTTGTATTGTCATTCTGAATCCACAGCTGGAGTGCCTCACTGCAGAGGTTTCAGGGATGTTTCTAAGCACCCCTAGGTCTGTCTAAGCAAACACTCTGGCCATCAAAACAGGCTGACATGGTGGATCAATGGAGGATTCTCTACCTACAACTTAAACTGGCATCATTTCTTCCATGGGCCAGTGGAATAGCAGAGATTTTTCGAAAGGAGCATTTGTAAGAGGAGGGAAAGTGCTAACAGTCTGTCTGGTGGGGAAGGTTTCCTGATAGTCATAGTCCTCCTGAAGCCCTCTAGATGGACTCCAGAAAGCAGTTACTACTGGGGTGGGAGATGAGTAGGCAGTGAAAGGAGCCCTCATTTCCTTCCATCATGTACTCAGCTCTGTTTCTAGAAATAGTCTTCCTCTTTATCAAAGGAGTCTGTATTGGCAAGCTCCTTTATATGAGGGCACTTCCTAAAATGCACAGAAAATGGAATTAACAGATAATGTTATTTTGGTTAAAAATTTTGAAACTCAAATATATGAGGAGTCTCCAAAAAATTCATGGGAAATGCATATTATGAAAGAAAAACTATGAATGGATTTCAAATTTTTTTGGTGCTACAAAAAGTTAATCTTTTAATTCTGTTTTCATGAACTTTTGGAAGTATCCACATATTTCTCTTAACTGATTGTAGAAATCTGTACCGCTGACAGAGCAAGGATATAGCCAGCTGTTGGAGGCCAATCATGACTTTGTAGAGCACAGTGTTGAAAATCCAGTAGGCTTTTCTGGTTGGTAAATTTGTTATTTGCAAATAATTTTTGATTTACAGAAAAATTACAAAGGCAATACAAGAGAGTTTCTCTACACCCTTTACCTAGCTATCTTAATGTTAACATCTTAAACAATGATGGTACATTTATCAAAACAAAAAAGTCAACATTAATACTATTTATTAAGCCACAGATTTTATTAGGATTTCAACAGTTTTCACAGATTTTATTAGGTTTTTGCTGGTTGTGATTTTCTAATAGGAATACTTCCAAGCCAAAAGTTAAAAGGAAGCACCTGTGCCTTAAGAGCAGCAGTGAGTTCCAGGTGCCAGCAGTCAGCCAAGCAGACAGAAAGTCAGTGCATATAAACAGAGTAGCCAGGAATTCACTTCTGAACCTCACCAAGGTAGTAGCTCTCTCTTGCTTTGAACTTTTGGCTAGGTGCGGTACAATAGTTCTTTGTCTGGTGAACTTTTTTCTGTTTGTTGATTTTCTTCTATGAATTCCTGGTCTTTGGAAGTTGGCAGTTCAGTTGAATAACAAAGTTTTTTTTTTTTTGATGGTGAGTTAGAGCAGAGGGCCAGTTTTACTTTGTTTTCAGTCAAGATGGATCTTGGGAAATTTTGAAGTGTAGTCAATGTATGGAATTGTAGCAAATAATGAAGTACTAGAATGATTTGGTAGAGATAAAACAATCCAGAGCTTTTGATTTTTCTCCTATTAGATTTTTGGCATTCAAATCTGGTGTCATTCAATTCTAAAAAGAAATCTCTGCCTGATTAATTCAACTACTTGGGCCAGATGAAAAAGTAGACATTAAAATTTCATTTGCGACACTTTTGTTTTTAACTTTTATTTAATAAATACAAATTTCCCAAATACAGGTTTTGGATTACAGTGGCTTCCCCCCATAACTTCCCTCCCACCTGCAACCCTCCTAACTCCCGCTCCCTCTCCCATCCCATTCACATCAAGATTCATTTTCAATTATCTTTATATACAGAAGCTCAATTTAGTATATATTAAGTAAAGATTTCAACAGTTGGCACCCACACAGAAATACAACGTGTAAAATACTGTTTGAGTACTAGTTATACCACTAATTCACATTGTACAACACATTAAGGACAGAGATCCTACCTGGGGAGTAAGTGCACAGTGACTCCTGTTGTTGATTTAACAATTGACACTCTTGTTTATGGCATCAGTAATCACCCTAGGCTCTTGTCATGAGTTACCAAGGCTATGGAAGCCTTTTGAGTTCGCCAACTCCAATCTTATTTAGACAAGGCCATAGTCAAAGTGGAAGTTCTCTCCTCCCTTCAGAGAAAGATACTGTGGTGCCCAGATCGTCGGATCCCAGAATGCCACCAGAGACTTGAACACACTGAAATGCAAGAGCAAGGTTTATTTCGGAAGTACAAGCTGCAGCAGGGACCCTGTCTACTCAACCCCGTAGTGGAGGGCAGAGGAAGGCCCCAAGCCATGCTTGGGAGCCTCTTTTAAAGCCGGGTTATGTCATCGAGGGGTGTGGGGTAACAGTGGATTGGCTGGGGTCACCTCTGGTACTTCCTGATCTTATGTGGTTGTTCTTGATTGGGTCAGACCCAGGGGATTTCCTTATATGGTGATTGCTAGCAAGCTGTTCCTTTCTAACTTTTGGTTTCCCCAGAGTGAGGCTGCTTTTACAGGAAGTCGGGCCTGCCTCTCAGAATGGAAGCACTTTTTCGAAACATAGTTACTCCGGCCCTTCAATACTTTGTGTTTTTTTTTTTTTGTTGTTGTTGTTGTTTTTTTTTTTTTTGGTCTTTTTGAGACTATCACTATATGGAGATTTGAGATCATTCTTTGGCTCTCCTTTTAGTTCACATGTCAACTCTTTTACATACAACTAACATTGATCAACATTGATCGCTGGAGCTATGAGTTTAATCAAGAGAATTCTTCAGAAAATATTCGAACAACTTCTAAAAGTGCATTGCTCTGCAGTTCACAAAACTTTGCCACTCTTGTTCTCATTCTGGCTTTAGAAATTTCAGTGAGATCTTTATTCCATGACTCAAATAAATGAAGTTGGATATGTAGTTGTCCAAGGACACAGTAAGTGTCCAAGTTGGGATGAGACTCTAGGTTTTTAGAACTTTTTCTTAGCTAAGAAAATGTTTGATCTTTGCTCAAAACTAGCCTAAGGCACAGGACTGCCCTCCATGCTCAGGGGACTCTCCTTGCACTTGCTGATCCCTAACAGAGAAGGCCTCACATTTCAACAACAAATCAAAAGTTAGTGACTTTCAAATGCAACTTTGGCTCCGAAGTCAGTTGGCCAAAATCTAATATGGGGCTTTCTTTGTTTAATTAAATCATAAGGTGGGCAGTAACAAAGATTCTCAAACTGTCAGCTCGGGGATAACTATTTTAAAAACAAAACTTCTGTTTTCATTGGAAATGGTCTTGCTTCTGTAGAATAACTAGAAAATGTAGTTCTGTTCCATCTTGACTTAACCACCCTTTTCTAGGCTCTTTCTCAACTAGTTGCCTTGGTAACATCTCCCCAGTCTAACTTTTGTTCCCGTGTGAATTTGCCTTTCTAATATGGCTAGGATTCAAGAGAAAGCTTTTTTCCTGGGTTTTCTCTTGGTTGCAAAGCACTAATGATCTCAATTTCTCCTGTTCCTGACATAATCTGATGAAAGCACTTAGCAGGCAGATAATGAATAGTGGAAAGACCCTGTTTGGATATGCTACAAGAAAGAGTAATTTAGATTAAGGTGAAAATCTGCCTTACTGTTTATCTGTTTATGTTATACCAACTAAATAAAGCCAGCTGCAAACAATCAGGGAAGAATGACTCTTCAGGTCTTTGCAGCTGTGAAGGGTCACAAGACTCTGAGTAACAACTTCTTTCTTAAGTTTCTTAAGACTTTAAGTCTGGGTTGTAACCCGATAAAGATCTTCAGGATTCAAATGAGCTGACCTCTGGAGGGACGCTTCACACCTGACATAGGGTACTTATGAAAAGCTGCCTGGCTTGATTTTTTTAAACATTTGTTTATTTGAAAGGCAGAGTTAGGGAGGAAAAGGGAGAGACAGGGAGAGAATTTCCATCTACTATTTCACTGACCAAATGGCTGTAATGGCTGAGGCTGGGCCAGGCTGAATCCAGGAATCTGGAACTCTATCCAGGTCTTCCATGTGGGTGGCTGGGTCCCAGATATCTGGGCCATCTGCTTTCTCAGGCACATTAGCATGGAGCTGGATTGATAGAGGGGCAGCAGCCTGTACTTAAACTTGTGGCCATATGGTATGCCAGCATTACAGGCCACAACACTGACCCCTAAAATTTACCTAGTTTTAAAAAATTTATGTATTTGAAAGGCAGAGTTACACACACAGATATTTTCCATCTGCTGCTTTACTTCCAAATGGCTGCAACAGCTGTGGCTGGGCCAGGCTGAAGCCAGGAGCCTCGAACTCCATCCAGGTCTCCCACATGGATGGCAAGGGTCCAGGTCCTTGGGCCATTTTCCACTGCTTTTTCGCAGGTACACCAGCAGGGCTCTGGATCAGAAGTGAAGCAACCAGGATGCAAAACTAGTACTCATATAGGATACCAGCACTGCAGGCAGAGGCCTAACCCACTGGGCCACAATGTTGGCCCCAGCTGGCCTGATTTTAGACCCAACAATCTCTCCTTGGCCATATGACACTTGTGCCTCATTGAGGTGATTGCTAAAAAGCTAGTTTCCTGTTGGAAATTTCTTGTTTCATATCTGTTTGACATTCTATTCTTACGTCTGCAAACAAACTGAACTACTTCCCCTTCATTTTAACTGTTTCTCAAAGACTGAGTCAGACTTGACTTTTTACCCACAAGTATATCTTCTTAAACACCGACATGCTATGCTATTCTAAAATGTCAGCTGGCGCCGCGGCTCACTAGGCTAATCCTCTGCCTTGCGGTGCCAGCACACCGGGTTCTAGTCCCGGTCGGGGCGCCGGATTCTGTCCCGGTTGCCCCTCTTCCAGGCCAGCTCTCTGCTGTGGCCCGGGAAGGCAGTGGAGGATGGCCCAAGTGCTTGGGCCCTGCACCCCATGGGAAACCAGGAGAAGCACCTGGCTCCTGCCTTCAGATCAGCACGGTGCGCCGGCCACAGCGCGCCAGCCGTGGCGGCCATTGGAGGGTGAACCAACGGCAAAAAGGAAGACCTTTCTCTCTGTCTCTCTCTCTCACTGTCCACTCTGCCTGTCAAAAAAAAATGTCTAAGCAACTAGCTGTGGAGAAGAAAATGAGCCTAAAGTCATTAAGTCATATCCTTTAAGATATATTAAGAGCTTGATTTGGCCAGCAAGGACTCTGACTTTGCCTTTAACTTGCTGTGCTGCCTTGTGATTTCTCCTTTCTTCTCCATTCCTGAGTTCATGAAGGGGAAGATTGTGTCATTCTGTGTCCATAAGTTCTATTGGATCCTGAAATTTCATAGACTTCCTTATTTGTTCTCCAGAGGGCCCTAGTCTTGAGTTAGGCTTCACTTGGCAGATTTACCTGAATGCACTGCCACTCCTTACCATGAGGCGGCGCTGTGTGGCTATAATTCCACTTGAATTTTAATGGCACTCACAGAAGGGCAACTCTGAGGTACTCAGGAGATGTGTTAACCTCTCAGGAGTTTTGTCTCAGGAGAGGGACTCAGCTAGTTTAGCTGTGGCTGCATGGTGATAGCTCTTGGGGCCTAAAACCTGTGTGGACCTCTTAGGACTAGAAAAGACTTATTTGGGCAAGGTAACAGGTAGAATGTGGAAAAGCCATTTTTGTAGAGTGTTGAGGTTGGCTGGTAATATGGCCCGGGAAGGCAGTGGAGGATGGCCCAAGTGCTTGGGCCCTGCACCCCATGGGAAACCAGGAGAAGCACCTGGCTCCTGCCTTCAGATCAGCACGGTGCGCCGGCCACAGCGCGCCAGCCGTGGCGGCCATTGGAGGGTGAACCAACGGCAAAAAGGAAGACCTTTCTCTCTGTCTCTCTCTCTCACTGTCCACTCTGCCTGTCAAAAAAAAATGTCTAAGCAACTAGCTGTGGAGAAGAAAATGAGCCTAAAGTCATTAAGTCATATCCTTTAAGATATATTAAGAGCTTGATTTGGCCAGCAAGGACTCTGACTTTGCCTTTAACTTGCTGTGCTGCCTTGTGATTTCTCCTTTCTTCTCCATTCCTGAGTTCATGAAGGGGAAGATTGTGTCATTCTGTGTCCATAAGTTCTATTGGATCCTGAAATTTCATAGACTTCCTTATTTGTTCTCCAGAGGGCCCTAGTCTTGAGTTAGGCTTCACTTGGCAGATTTACCTGAATGCACTGCCACTCCTTACCATGAGGCGGCGCTGTGTGGCTATAATTCCACTTGAATTTTAATGGCACTCACAGAAGGGCAACTCTGAGGTACTCAGGAGATGTGTTAACCTCTCAGGAGTTTTGTCTCAGGAGAGGGACTCAGCTAGTTTAGCTGTGGCTGCATGGTGATAGCTCTTGGGGCCTAAAACCTGTGTGGACCTCTTAGGACTAGAAAAGACTTATTTGGGCAAGGTAACAGGTAGAATGTGGAAAAGCCATTTTTGTAGAGTGTTGAGGTTGGCTGGTAATATGGCTTCACAGAGGAAGCAGAGAGGCCTGGATTAGGAACCAGCAGTGCTGCTTGCTGTTGTCAAACCCAGATGTAAGAAATTGTAAAATGGCCATTTAAAAAGTTAAGTAGCCAGGCAGCAAAGCAGCAGGTTAAGTCCTGGTTTGCAATTCAGGCCTTCCATATGATAGCACTGGTTTGAGTACCAGCTTCTTGGCTTCTGTGCCCAGGTACTTGGGCCCCTGAAACTCGATCAGCACGCAGCTCCTGGCCCAGCCCAGGCTGTTGTGGCCGTTTGGGAAGTTAACCAGCAGATTGGAAGATCTGTCTTGCTTTCAAACATTCCAAATAAAACTTGAAAAATTACAAAAAACAATAAAATAAGTCTTCTTTTAAAAAGTCAATTTGATGGGGCCTGTGTTGTGGCACAGTCGCCTGTGATGCCCACATCCCATATGGGTGCCAGTTCAAGTCCCGGCTGCTCTACTTCCAATCCAGTTCCCTGCTAATGCACATGGGATAGCACCAGAAGATGGTGCAAGTGCTTGGGCCCCTGTAACCCACATGGGAGACTTAGATGGAGTTCTAGGCTCCTAACTTCAGCCTGACCTAGCCCTGGCTATTGTGGCCATTTGAGAAGTGCACCAGTAAATGGAGGATCTCTGTATGATCTTCCCTCTTCCTCTCTCTGTAACTCTGCCTTTCAAATCTTTGTTTTTAAAGTCAAGTTGCCAAACTGGGTAGAGGGTAAACTTTTTGCAAGGGATAGCTAGCCCAAAAAGCCGAGAAGCCCTGAGCAACAGAGACTTTATGGAGAGGCCAAATGATTGGTGGCAGCTGGGGACCTCTAGGTCTTTTGCTATTGTGAAAGAGTCCTATCCCCCAAGTAGTGTTCATTTGTTGAGCATTCAGTGGTCAATGTCAGAGGGTTAGAAACTGTAGTTGGTGTGGAACTAGTTTTGGGATAGAGAATTGTTCATTAAAGTAGGTTCAACATTCATGTCATTTGTGGGAAATAAAACTGCAAGAATATTCTTCAAACGCCACTGATCAACTTGATGTGCCTGGGAATGATGGGGGAGAGGATATGGACTTGAAAAGCCTTGAGTTTGTCCTTAAACCGTGGCTTTGATTAGAAATAAATTGCTCCCAGTCCCTTCACCATGACCAACTGTGAACTGAAACTGATCACCTGGAACAGTGAGATGGCATTGGTACATGCCACCTCGATGGGATTGAATTGGAATCCCCTGGTATGCTTCCAACTCCACCACTTGGGGCAAGTCAGCCTGAGCATGTCCCGGAGTCAAAGGGAGCACATAGACAAGTCTAGTACCTGCTAACGCTAACTGATGGAGTAAATAAAGGGGAGAGTGATCCAACATGGGAAGTGAGATACTCAGCAGACTCATAGAATGGCAGATGTCCTAAATAGCACTCTGGCCTCAGAATCAGCCCTAAAGGCATTCGGAGCTGGCTGAAAAGCTCATGAGAGTATTTCAGGCATGGAAAGCCAAGACACTCTGGCAAAAGATCTCTGCGAGTGAGATCCCAGTGGAAAGAACAGGCCATCAAAGAAGGAGGTACCTTTCTCTGAAGGGAGGAGAGAACCTCCACTTTGACTATGACCTTGTCTAAACAAGATAAGAGTCGGAGAACTCAGAGGGCTTCCATAGCCTTGGAAACTCATGACTGGAGCATAGGGAGATTACTGATGCCATAGACAGGAGTGTCAATTGGTAAAGTCAACAACAGGAGTCACTGTGCACTTACTCCTCATGTAGGATCTCTGTCCTTGATGTGCTGTACATTGAGATTTAATGCTATAACGAGTACTCAAACAATATATTTCACTTTGTGTTTCTATGGGGGTGCAAACTGTTGAAATCCTTACTTAATGCATACTAAACTGATCCTCTGTAAAAAAAAAAAAAAAAAAAGAAAGAAATTATCAATTCCCAACTTGACTCTCACTGGGATTAAACATGACAATAGGTCTGCTCTGATTTCATCATCATTTAAAAAAATCATCTATTATTTTTCACTTTATGTTTCTGTGTGGGAACAAACTGTTGAAATCCATACTTAATGTATACTAAGCTGATCTTCTGTATATTAAGATAATCGAAAATGAATCTTGATGTGAATGGAAGGGGAGAGGGAGTGGGAAAGGGGAGGGTTGTGGGTGGGAGGGACGGTATGTGGGGAAAGCCATTGTAATCCATAAGTCGTACTTTGGAAATTTATATGCATTAAATAAAAGTTAAAAAAAAATTTTAAATACAAAAAAAAAAAAAAAAGAAATAAATTGCATTACTCTGTGGAGTTGTAAAGCTTTGTTAAGGAAAGAGATGGTGGCTAGAGTAAATGTGGTATCTGTATTTAAGTTTGAAAATGCCATTTCTTTGAGGATGTTCACTAGGGTGTTGCAACAGCAGTCATGAGAAAATTCATACAAAACCCGGGGATATTCAGAGCCTGAAAGAGTACAAGGTTTTCAAGCTCTTATACCTTGTTCTAAGCCAAATCCAGCCATTATAAGGAGCTTTTCAAAGGTTACCGGTTATGTCAAATATGATCATCGGAGATCTTTGTATTCCAGATGTGTTCAAAGGAATGTGTGAACACAAACCTTTTGCAGCAGAATCTCAAGGAGGCGATGCCCAAGTAAGCTGTTCTAGCTCCATCCATAACCTTGGATTTTGTCCTTGCTGTGGGTGGACATCCATCCATTGGCCAAGCCAGATATTCTCCAGGTATAGCCCTTCCTGCGGGATATCAAGGCTGGTGTTATCACAGACAGAGTTCAATGAAGATCTGTGACTTTCAGATGTGAAGAGTCAAGATCAATTAAGAGATCGACAACATTTTGATTTCAATTATGTGGCAGAGATAGAATCTTCATTAGCCAATCCCTGGAATAACTCCTGCTGCAAGTTAGTGTCAACAAACTCAGTCCATCTGGCTGCCATAAGTGAATCTTTTTGCTTTAGCTTCTGGGAACTAGGCTGGTTGTACAGTTACATAAAAGGCAACTCCCTTATCTATCTGAAATATTTGCAGAGGTGGAACACTTGGAATTCTGAGTTTGAGGAGCAAGGCACTATGGGACAGATAATAGGTTTGGTGGCACAGCCTAGAAAATAATGCCTAGATTTTGTAATGCTGAGGAGATCAATAGCTGGAAGAACCCAAATTCCAAAGGCTCAGTAGAGTAAAAAAGAAGACTGTTAAGTCATGATGGATGGCACCACAGAGATGTCCCAGATATTACTGCCCCACCTCTAGCAGGGGCTGTCCATTAACAATGGCTTACCATTGTTTCTGGCCTGTTATGCCAAGGTTTGGTTCACGGATTTTCTAATTCTCTCTAATAGACCTGGAGACAGGTTTATTCGTATACATTTTTTGGAAAGATGAAATCAATGTGGGGGTGGGAGATGCAATGTAAGGTCTTTCTGGCCAGTGTCTACTACTGGGTCAGGTGCTTTCCAGCAGCAGGGACAAAGCTGTCTGAGCCCTGGGTACCACAGTGTAGCTTCACACCTGCGTGGTTTTACCCTTCTATGCGTGTTAGTGTGAACGTGGCTGTGTGCAAGACCCCATTTCCTCATCAGTGGAGATAGAAATAAATGTGTGTGGAGAGGTGAAGGTAGCTGACCTTCAGCTATTCTCAGATCTACTTACGTGGAAGCTGGGAAGCCATTGGGCTGGGTCACTGCCTCATTGATCCTCCGTGTACCTCTTCCTGGGCTTAATGATTGGGCCAGTGTCATTGTTCATACATATGCACGGAGCACACATCTGTTGATGAAAAAGTCCATGGTTTCTCTGAGAGGGTCTTTTCAAAAGTTCGTGAAAATGCGTATTATATGGAAACTATGCATGGTCTTCAAAAAAATTTTTTGCACCAACACTCATACTAACATGTTAAAACATGCCTGAACAGGATCTAGTTTAAGGCACTAAGAAGAATAAAATATCAGTTTTAATGAAAAGAGTCCCAGTAAGAGCAACATGAATGCTGCTAAAATCGAAGTAAGAGCAAACATCAAATTTATGGTGAAATTTGGGTGGAAGAATGGGGAAATCATTGATGCTTTACAAAAAGTTTATGGGTACAGTGCCCCAAAAGAAACCAGCAGTTTACAAATGGATAACTCCAAGAAGTGATGAGACAGTGAAGAAGATGAAACCCACAGTGGCAGATCATCCACATCAACTTGTGAACGAATAAATTAATCTTGTTCATGCCCTAATTGAAGAGAACTGATGATTATAGCAAAAATAGTAGAAGCTGTAGGTATATCAACTAGTCTAGCTTACATAATTCTGACTGAAAAAGTTAAGCAAACTTTCCACTTGATGGGTGACAAAACAGCTCAGGCGAGCTTTAGGCAAGAGTGGTTTTCAATCAAAATTTTAACAAGTGAGGTAAAAATCCTGAAGCATTTCTTTGACCCCTAATGGGAGAGAAAACATGGCTTTACCAGCGTGATCCTGTTGACAAAACTCAAAGCAATGGCTTCTGAGGGGTGGAAGTGGTCCAATTAAAGTGAAAGTGGATCAGTTAAGAGGAAAGGTTATGACAACTGCTTGTGGACTTTCTGGAGGGCCAAAGAAAGATAATATATACTTAGTAGGAATGTTTTGAGGACATTAGAGCTTTAGCAGGAAAACTTCACCAGAAGTCCTCCACTATGACAATGCTTCTGCTCATTCCTCTCATCAAAACAATTTTGTAAGAGTTTCATTGGGAAATCACTAGTTATCTGTCTTACAGTCCTGATTTGGCTCTTTTCTTAGTTTCCTAATCTGAAAAAGCTCTCTAAAGGGCATCCCTGTTTCTTCAGTGGATGAAACGAAAAAGATAGCATTAACATGGTTAAATCCCCAGGATTCTCAGTTCTTTAGGGATGGATTAAATGGTTGATATCATTGCTGACAAAATTATCTTGAACTTTATGGAACTTCTGTTAGAAAGGAAGTTTGTATTCTTTTATCTTTTAATCCATCTTTTCCAAGAATGCTTTGAAGTCCCCTCATATGGTTAACAGACATCATGACTAAAACTGAGTCTGCCCCATGATTCCCCACCCTCTTGGTAATCTGGGACCTTAAGAATGTTGCTGTCCTGTTCCCTATAAATCTTGTGTTCTGTAGTGAACAAGTAGATAGAGTTGACTGGAAGTGTTCTGGGATGGTATTAATGTGTATACTATAGCATCAAAGGACTACTTGATAGTACTACTTAAGGGCTAGTATCTGACCTGGATTCTCTGCAGTCGCAGTCTTTTTGGGACATCAGAGTTGTAAAGTTGCAGTATTCACTGAAGCTTTAGAATCTATGGAGTTGGCTTAATCTGATCCAACTGATCAACAAATGGCATTTAAATAGGAGATGAAATTGTGGTTCTTGCAGCTATAGCCTTCCCTCAAATCTAATTTGCTTACCAACCAAGGGAGGTCTGTGAAGTTTGAATTATTTGGAGGTAGGGGAAGAGAAGGAAGAGACTCCCTCTTGAATTCATTTTCAGAACAAACGTGTCCCTTTTCAAGTTGGAGTCATTTAGTTTTGCTCCTTATTTGTCCATGTCTCCCCAAAAGTCTATTAGACTTGTTAGTCTCACATGTGACAAACCTCCTGAGAAATTCATCAGACCATCTCTATATCATTCACCTAATAAGGCTAGGGAGGATAGCCTTTGCTAAATAACTCCTAGCCCTTTATGGTCATGTTCCACTGTAAGACCCTGTGAACCTCAAGGGCACCCTTATTAAATTTGAGGTTGCTATTGACACAGGATTTACTGCTAGGAAAGCTAGTAGGCAAAGTTTACACTGAGAAAGAGATGGCCATCTTCGTATAGGGAACATTAGGTAAATGTCCGATTCTGAGGGACAAGGCATAGGAAAAGGGACAATTGAGAAAGTGAAAAGGAAGTTATATTAATCCGAGCAAGGGAGGTAGTTGAATACATTGAAGAAACAGAATGAGCAAGTGTTTAAAACATATACAGTAGGTACAATTAGCTACCAGAAAATAATAGCCAGGAGAGTGGCTGTCAGCGAGTCAAGCAGCCAGCAGATGTGGTACACTGCCTGATCCCTGGACTCTAGAATGAGCATGAGTCCCCAAGGAATTGACATTCTACCACAGTAAGATGACACATAAGTCTGAGTGTTTACAACTGTGTGCCATAAAGACAAAACAGGGTGATGTGGTTGAGAGTGACTATAGCTGAGATGGCTGTTCTAGTTAAGGTCGTGAGGGAGACCTCTTTAGTGTAGAGGCCTGGAGGAGAAGGAAGCAGCAGAATGAATACCTGGGAGAGAGGAAGGGAGTCTCTCTCTCTCTCTCTCTCTCTCCCTCCCTCTCTCCCTCCCTCTCTCTCTCTCTCTCTTTAAACCAGAACTGTAAGTACAAAGGGACAGAAATGTGACCAGTGTGTCTGAAAAGTTTTGAATAGGAGGAAGGTGGAAGGAAATAAGGTAGATAGGGACTAGGTTATATAGAATCTTGCAGACTATGGTCAGGAGAAGAAAATTATTTTTAAAGTATGTTTTTAGAGAGTCATTGGGAAATTTTAAATAGGGTCATGATATTTGACATAGATGGTAGAAAAGTTACCTTGACTTGTGCAGGGGTGAAATTGAAGCAGAGCCAATTGGCTGAGATGAGTAAGATTTCGGGTGGGGTAGGTACTACGCGGGGACCTTGAAGAATTCTATTTTGAAACTATTGAATTTGATATACCTAAATATGTATACAAACTTCCTTGAGGTCAAGAGTAGACATTCATCTTTATATTTCCAGTGGTTAGCACCTGACATACATCAGGGGTTCAAATGGTTGAAATGCATAGAAATACCATATTTTTAAATCATGAAATTAGAGCTAAGGAATTTAGCAGGGACCCCATTATCTGCATAATAGGAGGCCCATCCTGCATCTTCAGTTTCCTATCTCATTTCTCTGGTATACATACTTGCTTTGTCTGACTATTCCTTGTCTTTTAGACAAATGGGGGCTTTGTCATATCATTGAGCCACATCTCTTCAGTTTATTTAAATATCCTATTTCCTGTGAATGGGAGTCCAGTTTCCCAAAGAACCTGCTTTTAACTTCCAGTTGGTCTAGGCACAGAGCAAATTAGCCCTGTCATGTTCTTCTCTATAAGGCTTTTACTGGAGGCAGAGACATCCAATAAGATACTTTAGATCCCAGTACCTTTGGCTAGTATTTCTTTTTTCTGACTTAGTTGGAAAACTCTTCTTGCTCATATCCTTAAGACAATGGTGAAGATTCATAAATTTGCATCTGCTCAGCTGTCCGTAGTGATCTTACTAAAGAAAGCCAAGAGATTTTTCTGAAAAACCAAACATAGGTGTCTAGACATTGCCATTTTGGAGCTGGTATAAGTATCTGCTTTACAAATTTGATTATAATGGTTATAAATTATCTCTCAGATGCTGATTTGCTTGCATCTTTAAGAGATAAAGTATTTTCATATAAGAAGGCCAAAGACTTAATCATTCCCTTTGCTCCCAGCTGACTCAGGAATATTGGCTGTTCCTATGTGCAGTATTAATTAGAGATAAGAAAAAGCCAGAGGTTTGTGGTCACTGGCTTTATGAGAATAACTCAAAAAGTGTGTGGAAAAATGTAATTAAAAGATGTTTTATTGGTGCAAAGAAGTTAAATCTGTGGCTAGTTTTTTCAAAGTATGTATTTTCCATGAATTTCTTGAGGACCGTTTGTATAATTCAATGTAGCATTAAAAAAATGCTGTAGTGATTCTTCTTGCCCTTTGGAGGGTGTATTCCTCTATGGTTGCCCCAGAGGCTCTGTTTTCCCATAGACCACTTGGCAGTCTGTGGGTAGTTGAGAATAATGCGTATAAAGTCTAAAAACACATGAGATCTCAAGGAGAAATTTGAAGGGCATCAACTTTAAAACAAACTTGTGATATAAAATATGTACCTAATTGTGTTAAATAATAATACATTTTAAGCACAGACAAGTTAAAATTTAAAGACATCAGTATGAGGACTGCTTGAATCAGAAAATTAAACTGGAGATGGTCTTTGGATAAGATGTCATTTTGGACATCAGTTTCAGTTTTCTGTTTAATGGGTATAGAGTTGAAAAACTCAATTTCACAAGTACATTGTTCTTGAAAAAAGCTTACTCAATTCATATTGCAAAGCAGAAACACTCAAATACACTAAGTTTTTTTTTAATTCCAATTAGAGCAAGACATTTGTGCTAGAATCAATAGACTTTTAAAACTCAAAAACAAATAATGCAGTGTAAAAATGGGCATAGGATTTAAGTAGGTATTTTTTCAAAGAAGATACAGAAATGGCTAATAAGTAATTAAAAAGATAATTTCTATCATTAGTCATTAGAGAAATGCAAATCAAAATACAATGAAATACCACTTTCACACTCACTTGGATTGCTTAAAATAAAAGGAACCAAGTATTTGTGAGGAAGTGGAAAATTGGATCTCCATGTGCTGCTGCTGGGAATGTAAAATGGTGCCACTGTTAATAGTTTGGCAGCTCTTCAAAATGTTAAATACAAAATTACCATGTGACTCAATAATTCCACTCTTAAGCATATCCCTAATGGAAATTTAAAACACATCCATATAAAAGTCTGTACATGAATATTCACAGCAACATTATTCCTAATTGTAAAAAGTAGAAACAACCTAGACATTTGTCAGCTCAATCAGTAAACAAAATTTGACGTTTATTCAGTGGAGCATTATTTTGCGATAAAAGGGATGAACCTTGAAAATGTAGTGAAAGAAACCAGTCACAAAAGACCATGTGTTAGGATTCCATTAATGTGAAGTGTCTAGAAGAAAGTTAACAGGGGTGGGAGTTTAGCTTAGTGATTAGGATGCCTGCATCTTGATGCCCATATTGGAGTTCAATGTCTGAGTTTGTTGCCCACCTGTGCCCCTAACTCCAAATTTCTGTTAATGCAGACCTGGGAGGCAGCAGTGTTGGCTCAAGTAGTTTGGAACTCCTGCCACACATGTGGGAGACCTGGATTAAGTTTCCAGTTTTGTTTCTCTTTCTCTTATTGACTATATTTTGCCTGGCTGCCCTAAGATTAATTTTCTTTTTGAATACAGAATGGTCATCACTGGTACCTAATAATTTTATTAGGATTGTCTTTCTTCCTAGGTCCTGGTATGACCTTCTAACTTAAAAACTTTATAGAAAGACTCCCTTCACTCCTCAGTATTCACTATCTTGTATACAGTAGGTTCTGCTTTTATTTCTTTGAGCACTTATTTGAACAAAAATTTGGGAAAATGCCTGCAAATAGTCTTGAATGAACATTCTATATATCAGGAAATGAATCTTTTCCTTAGAAACTATTAAACATAAGATTCAATCAGATAAAATTACTGGAAAAGAAACTACAGTAAAAGTACTCACAAGGGGCAGCACGCATATTACCAATGTGACCTTCTGCCTCTAGTTTGGTACAGTGGGTTGAGCTACCACATGGGATGCCCACATCCCATGTTGGAATGCCTGTTCAAGTCCTGCCTAATTCACTTCTCCAGCTTCCTGATAATGCATTCTGGAAGGCAGTAGATGATGGCTCAAGTGCTTGGGCCCCTGCCACTCATGTGAGAGTCTGGAATGGAGTTCTGGTTTCCTGACTTAGCCCTGGCTGTTGCAGGCATTTGGAGAATGAACTAGTGGATGAAATCTCTCTGTCTGCCTTTCGAAGTAGATGAAAAAAAAAAAAAACATTTAAAAGTACTTATGAGGGGCTGGCGCTGTGGCATAGTAGGTTAAGGTAGCATCAGGATCCCATTTGGGCGCCGATTCAAGTCCCAGCTGTTCCACTTCTGATCCAGGCTGATGGCCTGGGAAAGCAGTGGAAGATGGCCCATGCACTTGGGCCCCTGTACGCATGTGGAGACTCAGAAGAAGCTCCTGGCTTTGGATCGGCCACGCTCTGGCCGTTTTGGCCTTTTGGGGAGTGAACCAATGGATGGAAGATCTCTGTCTCTCCCTCTCTCTAACTCTGTCTCTCAAATTTTAAAAACAAAAACTCATAAAAATCAAACATACTTAAATATGTGATTGATTAAAATACATTTGGTCACTCACAGTATTTTATAACTGATGAAAGTAGAAGGAACAAGAGATGCTGAGAAGCAGTATCATTTTTAATATTGTTAGAGTTTGTTTCTGCTGACTTCTTCATGTTTTATAGCTGAGAGGTCACGTTATTGGCCATAATGGTGTTTCTATTTAATTTTATACTGTTAAAGCAAAGGACAAGATAATCAATACAAATCATGTTGTTGGAGAAAAGGGGGGGGGGAAGCTGAAGGAACAGTAAATACACTGATTTGAAAAGTAAATGTTAAGCATTTGTATTTCAAAATACCAACTTAAATTAGCAGTTACCAATTATACTAATTAAAATTACTGAATGAAAACTTACAAAAACCTAAGACAAAAAGGTATTTAGATTTGCATTTAAAAATATTGGAATGGAGGTGTTCATCTTTTGAGTTCAATACATTTTAGGGAATTTTTGCTTCTCATTTTAATATTTAAAGAAAATGGCAGAAAGATGATGTGAGAGGAGATAAAAGTGGAAAAATTATCCAACACATCTTTATAAGCAAGGAAGAAATATTTGCTCCTCTATCTCCTTTCTAATGGTAATTGCTGTCAGAGGATGCCATGACAAGAATAGGTGGAACATCCCTGACTCAAAATGCTCCAAAATCCAAAATGTTTTGAGTACAGACATGCCACAAGAGGAAAATTTCACACTGTGAACTTTGTTTCATGCACAGAATTACTGAAAATAGTGTAGGAAGAGGCATTTGATGCAGTGCTTAAAGATACTGCTTGGGACACCCACATCTCAGTACCTGGTGTGTGTGTTTGTCTGTTGTGAGCACAATCTCAGTGGTTTTTCTATTAGATTTATTTATTTGAAAGGCAGAGTGATAGAGACAGATCTTTCTTTCCCTGGTTCACTCCCCAAATGGGTGCAATGGCCGGAGCTTGGCCATGTTGAAGCCAAGAGCATGGAACTCCATCTGGATTTCCCATGTGGTTGGCAGGTGCCCAAGAAGTTGGGCTGTCTTCCACAGATTTCCCAGGTGCATTAGCAGGGAGCTGGATTGGAAGTGGAGCAGCTGGGGACTCGAACTAGAACTCTGATGTTGGGATGATGTGCTACAACATAGGTCCTGGTTTATCTGATTTACCTACTTGAAAGATGGAGTGACAGACAGTGAGAAATGGAGATCTTCTGTCTGCTGGCTTACTCCCCAAATCCCCGTAACAGCATAGGGAAAAGGTGAACCCAGGAGCCAGGAACTCCATCTGGGTCTCACATTTGTGTGTCAGGGACCCAAGTATTGAGCCATCTTGTAAGAAATCAGAAGCACAGAGTAGCTGGGACTCAACCAGCACTCCAGTAGAAGATGTGGGTATCCCAAGTGGCAGCTTAACACACTGCACCATGACACCTGCCCCCATAACATTTTTTTAATGTGCCTAAAGATAATAGTGATTTTGAGACATTAGTAATAATCATTCCTACAACAAACATATTACCATATTACCATTGTGACCTTCTGCCTCTAGTCTAATAGGACTCTGACCTGGGAAACAAATCCCACCATCTTCCAAACGGCTGCATCATGAGATCAGGTAGACCAGCCTCTTGAAGCTTCTTCTTGATGGAAGGTTTTGCACCATCTCATTGCAGCTTCTCTATGGGTCTCACAACAGCAGGCTGCCCCTCTAGAGTCTGGATAAACTGTTTGAAAGGTCTGGTTCACTTTGTTTTGTAGAGTGGTTTTCTTTGGGCCCTCGATGCTGCCAGTTAGCTTGTACAGATCCCTCTGTGATTAATGCAGTCCTGTGATCAGAGGTATCTTAACTCTCTCCTCATATGTGTGGTTTCTGCTCTCTTCTGGTGGGGGCTTCTTCCTCATCTCAGAAGTACATATGGCATCCAAATTGAGCAAGGCAATGATGGGGCACCTCCCTGATAAGGGTTACTCATTGCTATACCAGTCTCCACTGTTGTTATTTCAGTAAAGATTGCAGGGTAAGTTGTTAAACATGTATCTGGTGTTCTCTTTGATGTGGTTCTTCAATGTGCTCAGCACAGGCTGATAATGAGAATTTGGTTGCATAGGGATTCTTGAATAGGTATAAGGAAGTTCTCCATGCCCATGCTACAAGTCTTGGTTGTTGATAAATTATATCCTCTTTGATGCTGTCTTCTGTTTCCAGGGAACATCCTGACAAACTTGTTTAAATGCCCAGTTGGCTTCTTTTAAATCAACAATGCCAGGGTACAAATGCTCCCTAGATAGACTTGTGGGTAACAGGCTGATTTTATGACCTCCCTCCCTATTAATCATTTGTGGCTCTGGAAGGCTATGTACTACTTGTTTGATTCTTTGAACACAGACTCTTTCAGATGATGCTCCTTCTCCAGGTCTGACCAGGTGTTTGGTAGCAATGACTCTTAGTAGTGGTAGCTGGCCATGCAATAGCATGGCTCTTAGCAGGGACAGTCCATGTTCCCTGCACTCAGGCTCATCCTTTGTCTTCCATGTTGACTAAAAAGGAATATGTTCTGAGATCTCATTTCCTGAATCATACCACATAGTGATATTCAGTGGCTGGCAAAGCCAGGTGAGTAAGTTCAAACTCCCTCAGCTTTGGAGCAGCCCCCACTGCCTAGAACCCACTCTACTGCTTCTAGCCCAGGGACCCTTGGAATACCTGGCTTGAGTTCTGGCTCTGCTTCCAATTCTAGCCTCCTTCTGATGCACATTCTAGGAGGCAATGGGTGATGGCCCAAGTACTTGGGGGCACTGCCACCCATTTGAAGACCCAGATTGAGTTCCAGGTTCCTGGCTGGACTAACACTGACTATTGGGGGCATTTGGGTAGCGAACCATCAGGTGAAAGGTATCTGCCTTTCAAATAAACAAAAATTAAATATTATATAAAATCATCTTCAGGCAATGCATATAAGGTATATTACAGTATTTCTTTTTTTTAAATATTTATTTATTTATTTGACAGAGTCAGAGAAGGAGAGGCAGAGAGAGAGAGAGAGAGAGAGAGAGAGAGAGAGAAAGAGACAGGTTTTTCCATCTGATGGTTCTTTCCCCAAATGGCCTCAATGGCCGGAGCTGCATGGATCCAAAGTAGGAGCTTCTTCCAGATCTCCCATGTGGGTGCTGGGGCCTAAGGACATGGGCCATCTTTCACTGATTTCCTAGGCCACAGCAGAGAGCTGGATCAGACGTGGAGCATCCGGGACTTGAACCGGCACCCATATGGGATGCCAGCACTGCAGGCAGCAGCTATACCCACTACACCACAGTGCCAGTCCCAACAGTATTTCAAAAAGTTCATGGAAGATTGAATTAAAAGATGTTATTTTTGTGCACCAAAATTTTGAAGTTCATAGTATGTATTTAACATGACATTTTTAAAGAACTCTAGTACATGAGACATAAATGGATTTTGTGTTTAGATTTGGGTTCTATTCCCAAGATACCTCGTTTTGTGTAAGCAAATATTCCAAACTCCAAAATCTAAAGCATTTCAGGTCCCAAGCATTTTAATAAGGACCACTCAATCTATATTCTGACTTGAGTTGTCGACAAGGAAATTCTGAGGACAAAATACTACACCCCAGATGAACTGGGTAGTGCTGAAAATTAAGGAGTAGTCAGCAGACTCATAGAATGGCAGATGTCCTAAATAGCACTCTGGCCTCAGAATCAGCCCTAAAGGCACTCGGATCTGGCTGAAAAGCCCATGAGAGTATTTCAGGCATGGAAAGCCAAGACACTCTGGCAAAAAGATCTCTGTGAGTGAGATCCCAGTGGAAAGAACAGGTCTTCAAAGAGGGAGGTGCCTTTCTCTGAAGGGAGGAGAGAACCTCCACTTTGACTATGACCTTGTCTAAACAAGATAAGAGTCGGAGAACTCAAGGGGCTTCCATAGCCTTGGAAACTCATGACTGGTGCATAGGGAGATTACTGATGCCATAAACAGGAGTGTCAATTTGTAAAGTCAACAACAGGAGTCACTGTGCACTTACTCCTCATGTGGGATCTCTGTCCTTAATGTGCTGTACACTGAGGCTTAATGCTATAACGAGTACTCAAACAGTATATTTCACTTTGTGTTTCTATGGGGGTGCAAACTGTTGAAATCTTTACTTAATGTACACTAAACTGATCTTCTGTTAAAAAAAAAAAAAAAGAAAAGAAACTATCAATTCCCAACTTGACTCTCACTGGGATTAAACATGACAATAGGTCTGATCTGATTTCATCATCATTTAAAAAAAAAATCATCTATTATTTTTCACTTTATGTTTCTGTGTGGGAACAAACTGTTGAAATCCTTACTTAAGGTATACTAAGCTGATCTTCTGTATACTAAGATAATCGAAAATGAATCTTGATGTGAATGGAAGGGGAGAGGGAGTGGGAAAGGGGAGGGTGGTGGGTGGGAGGGACGGTATGGGGGGGAAAGCCATTGTAACCCATGAGACGTACTTTGGAAATTTATATTCATTAAATAAAAGATTAAAAAAAAAAAAAAAAAAGAAAATTAAGGAGTAGTATAGTATTTTCTTTTTACAGTTTTCAAAAGTTTAATTAAAGAGTGTAAGAGTGTGTACACTTCTCATCTGTTTCACTTCCCAAATGCCAGCAATGGCTCAGGGGCTGAAGCCAGGGTCTAGAAATCTCAATCTAGGTCTCTCACATGGGTGGCAGGAAGTTGACTATTTGAGTCATCACTGCTGCCTCCTGGGGTCTGAGCGAGCAGGAAGCTGAAGTCAGGAGCCAGAAGTCAACCCCAAGTACTCTGCTGTGAGACTGGGACATCCTAGCTGGTGTCTTAACTGCTAAGCCAAACACTCACCCAGGAGTAGTTTAAAAAGTCAGTCTGTATGATGAATTGTTAAGCCCCTGCCCTTTGCACCTTTCCTATGAATTCTGGAGATGACTACACACATGATGGCACTGGAAACTGGAAGCTTATATAGGGGATACAGTGCACCTGTGCAACTCTGAATTAGGACATCAAACACAGCAGCAATTGAGTGATACTGCTGTATTGAAAGGAAGTAAATGTCTTCTTAGCTGAATGGGGAGACTCAGAATCCATCTCATGCTCATCCCTCATAATACTGGCTACTGGGCTGTGTACTCTTCTGTCCCACATTGGAGCTTAAGCCTATTCAATGCCTCCAAAGACAAAATTTCTGGAGAAACCTATTGATATGACACTTGGTATGGAACACTAACAAGCTTGCAGGACTTTACCAGAAAAAAGTGTACCGGGCACTAAGTTTGAGAAAGAAAATAGAGGGCTCCATGAAAATATTAGGTTTTGTTTTGAAGTCATTTTAAAAATGTATATTTATTGGTGAATTTTATGTATTTATGGCATTATAGTGTAATATTTTGACCTATGAGTACATTGTAGAATAAGCAAGCTAATTAACACATTACTTCACATTTATCCTTTTTTTTGTGTACTAGATCTCAAGCAAATTCTGCCTAATTGAGAATTTTGTACCCTCTAACAAACATCTCTCCATTTTTCCCAGTAGCCCTAACCTCTGGTAACCACCATTATACTCTTTTATGAGTTTGACTTTTAAAGATTCCACATGTAAATTTATATATATATATATATATATATATTTTTTCCTGTGCCTGGCTTTCCTCCAGGTTTAAACATGTTGACACAAATGACACAATTCCATTCTGTTTAAGGGCTGAATGTTATTTCATTATGTATATATGTTACATTTTCTTTGTCCATTTATTTGTTGATACACTTAGGTTGCTGCCGTATCTTGGCAGTTGTGAATAATGCTGCGGTGAACATGACAGATGTCTCTTCAACATAGTGATTTCATTTCTCTCTGGTTATATACTCAGAAGTTGGGTTGCTGGATCATATAGGAATTCTATTTTTAGTTCTTGAGGTACCTCTATACTGTTTTCCATCAATTGCTGCACTAATTTACATTCCTGCCAACCTTGTACAAGTGTTATTTTTTTTCTGCCTCCCAGGTAATTTTTTTTTTTTGTAATTTGTATAATAGCCATCCTAACAATTGTAAGATGATATCTCACTATGGTTTTAATTTGCATTTCCCTGATGGTTAGTTATGTTGAATATTTTTTTTCATATACCTGTTGGCCATTAATATGTCTCTTGAGAAATGTCTATTCATGTCCTTTGCTCATTTTTAAGTTATTTTCTTGCTATTGGATTGAGTTCCTTACATATTTTGGACACTCAACGCTTATTAGTTGTGTGGTTTGCATATATGTTGTCTCCAACCTGTGGGTTCTCTCTTTACTCTTTGCTGTTGCATGTTCTTTTTAGTTTGATGCAATCCCATTAATCCATTTTTGCTTTTCTTGTCTGTGCTTTTAATGTCATATTAAAAAAAAATCATTGCCCAGACTAACACTGTGGAGCTGTTTCCCAGGATTTAACTTTAGATTTTATTTAGAAAGCGATATTCATAAGGATTTTAGATTCTGTTGTAGAGCTTGAAGAACTGTTGGTAGGGGAATGGCACAGTGAGGATATAAAAAAGCAAGGCAATGGCCACTTGTGCATGAGGTTCCCAGACTAGGAAGTCCCTTGGCTGTGGCAACTAGACCTTTTCTGGCTTCTGCACAGTGGTTTCCACCCTGAACCCTATAGTGGATGCCCACATTGGGGACTCTAGACAGCACTGCCCCCTGCTGGACAGATGGATTATTTGAGCAATTTGCAGCCACCTGTACTAGATTAAAGCCTTTCTCATTGGTACAGTCCTTCCTGATGCTCAGTTTCTTTCTGGGCCACTGTTCTTTCCAGTATGTAGTACCCTCCTTGTTTCCTAGCCTTTTGGAATTTCCTGTTTTTATTCAAAACGTTGTAACATTTTTGCTGAAGTGATTATCCCTCATACTAAGGTAATAAAACCTTGTATTTTTTTTTTTTTGGAACACAATATATTATTTTAATCAATTTTCTCAGTAGTAAGTAAATAAAAATTCTTCTGACTATGGATTTAGAAGTCAAGATAAGGGGCCAGTGCCATGTGTAGTAGGTAAAGCTGCTGCTTGCAGTGCTGTCATCCCATATGGGCACTGCTTCGAGTCCTTGGCTGCTCCACTTCCAATCCAGTTCCCTGCTATTGCACCTAGGAAAGCAGCAGAGGATGGATGGCCCAAGCTCTTGGGTCCTGGAACCCACATGGGAGATCTGGAAGAAGCTCCTGGCTTTGCTTTGGCCCAGCTCTGGCCTTTGGAGCCAAATGGGGATGGAAGTGGATGGAAGATCCCTCTCTCTGTCTCTGCTCTCTGTAACTCTGCCCTTCAAATAAATAAGTCTTAAAAAAAATCTAAAATGTTGAAAAGACAAGTATGACAAATATATATCCAAACATGCACAATATACTGAGGTTGATTGTACTTTTAGTATATATGAAAAGATTGTGCTGTTCCAGAAGAAAATTATGCATGCTTATGCTTGATGATCAAGTTATATTGCAAAATGGAAGAAGGAAGAGAAAACCACACCATTCAAGCTGATCTCAAAAGGAAGCCAAAGGAGAAGGAAGGATCCAATAAATGGATGTCCAAATGCTTGCAAATGGCAAAATGAGAAGCTATGGGAAAAAGATCACAAACAGAAAAATGATCATGCTGAAAGGAGAGAATGGAGCGGGTCAGGCAGTTGCTAATCTGGTTCAAAAATGGAAGGTGCACTTGAAGTAGATATATACAAAGATATGCAAAAAGGCTTCAGATCCTCTTAGCATTTTGACATCTGGATTAAGTCTGCTAAGAAAAATGCAGAAAATATTGATATACCCAAGGAAATGATACTGACCCCTATGCTCAGTTATGAGAATCTGTGGCAGACATTTAGATTTGAAAGACCAGAGAAACGGACATCTCCACTTGGGTGCTCAGGACTATTGCTCAGAATGTCCACATCAGTCTTGATGGAAAAGTGAGTGTAAGACATCCTTCAGAAGGTAAAGAAGAACTGTTCTTGAAAATGATGAATGCCAGGTAAGAACAAAAGACTGCCCATTCTTCTTCCTCTTCCTCCTTATTGGCAAAGCATACCATATATATGTCCTGAAAAAATGTTTCATCTGGAATTCATCATAGGAGAAATATGACTCTGTGTGTGTGTGTGTGTGTGTGTGTGTACATGCATGCGCACACCTATGGGCTGCAGGCGCTGCAGGCAGAGGCTTAGCCTATTATGCCACAGTGCCAACTCCATGTCTGATTCTTGAAGCAAAAACACAACAGGTGTGTTTCCCCATGGGCTCCACCCCCAGTGGATGTTTTTCTTTCATTTTTTTGTGTGTCTTTTCCTTCCCCATAGCTTAATCTAAGAAGCATTTTTTCTTCCTTAGGTTCATTATTTTGTGGATTGATTATATATATCTATAGAGGATAGGGCTATATGAGAATACTTCAAAAGTTCATGGAAAATGGAATTGAAAGATGATTATATCAGTGTGAAAATACTGTGAAATCCATGCATATGAGGGGGTCACAGTTCATGATCTAGGTCTCTCACATGAGTGATAGGGATCCAAGTACTTGAGCTATCATGGTTGCTTCCCAGGCTTCCCAGGATCTGCATTAGTTGGAAACTAGAGTCAGGAATGGAATACAGGCACGCTGAAATAGCAATCAGGCATCTTAACTGGTACCTTAAATGCTAGGCCAAACACCTGCCCCCAAAACCTCCTTTCTGGCATGTAAAGATCCCTGTATTTTCCCTTCAGTGAAAAAAATCAGTGTATTTTTTCCCTGAGATACTTTCCTTTGCCTGGAAGTTAATAATTTAGTTTTGTGACTTTTTAACTTCTGGTGACTCTTATTTTGTTCTTTGACATCCCTAACATTTGAATATCCAGTTCTATTGATTTTTATCTGCTAAATATTTTTATCAAATGTATCTCAGATATCATTAAGCTAGCTCTAATTCTCATCTCTTACCTAGATTGTGATACATTTTTTCTGGATTCCATTTTGCTTTCTTTATGCCTGCACAGCTTTCCCAATTCCATATGTTGGGTTGATTCAAAAACAATGCCTGTCCAGAACTGCCTTTTTTCACTCAGACTGGGGGTTCAAGATGCTAAGTGTCAGATCAAGAAAGCCTCATGCCTCATTTGAGGAATACCTCAAAAAGTTTGTGGATAATTAAGAGGTAAGTTTATTTTAGTGCAGAAAAGTTTTGAGGCACCATAGTTGTAGCATAGTGAGTAAAGACACAGTTTGCAATGCTGGCATGCCATAGGGGTGCCAGTTCTTGCCCCAGCTGTTCCACTCCAGATCCAGGTCCCTGCTAATGGCCTAGGAAAAGCAGCAGAGGAAGATCCAATTGCTTGGGCCCCTGCCACCAATGTGGGACATCCAGATGAAGCTTCTGGCTTCAGCCCGGTTGTTGAGGCCATCTGGGGAGTAAACCAGTGGATGGAAGACTGTCCCTCCACCTCTCTCTCCCTCCATCCGCCTTTCCCTCCCTCTCCCTCCCTCCCTCCCCCCTGCCTCCGCAATTCTTGCCCCAGCTGTTCCACTCCAGATCCAGGTCCCTGCTAATGGCCTGGGAAAAGCTGCGGAGGAAGACCCAATTGCTTAGGCCCCTGCCACCAATGTGGGACATCCATATGAAAGCTTCTGGCTTCAGCCCGGTTGTTGAGGCCATCTGGGGAGTAAACCAGTGGATGGAAGATTGCCCCTCCCTCCCCCTCTCTCTGCCTCACTCCCCCCTCTCTGCTTCACCCCCTCTCCCTTCCTAAATCTTCCTCTCCCACCCTTCCTCCTCTACCCCACCCCTCCCCCTTGCCTCTTCCCTTTTCCCCTTTCACCCCTCTTCCCCCTTGCTCTTGCCCCCCCTCAACTCCCCCACTCTTGCCCCCTCCCTCCCTGCTCGGCCCCGCCCAAACCCTTCTTGCCCTCTTTCCCACCCCCCTCACCCTCCCCTCCCCTCTTTTCTCTCCTCTTCCCTCCCCTCTCTCCTCTCCCCTTCTTTCCCCTCTTTTCTCTCCCCTCCCCTCCTCTCTCTCCTCTCCCCTCCCCTCCCTTCTCTCCTCTCCCTCCCCTCCCTTCTCTCACTTCCTTCTCTCCCCTCCCCTCCCTTATCTCCTCTCCCCTCCCCTCCCTTCTCTCACTTCCTTCTCTGCCTCCCCTTCCTCTCCCTGGGCTCCTGCACTCCTTTTCCTCCCCTGCTTCCTCCCCTGATCTCTCTCTCCCCTCTCCCTCCCTTCCCCCTCCCCCTCTCTCCTTTCCCTGTCCCCCTCCCCCCTCTTCTCCCCCTTTCTCCTCTCTCTTCCTTCCTCCTCTCTCCCTGTCCTCCAGCTCTCCATCCTCTCTCTCTCCTTCCCCTTCTCCCTCTCACTCTCCTTTTCTTCTTTTCCCTCTCACTCTCCTTCCCCTATTTTCCCTCCCACTCCTCCTTTCCTCTTCCTCCTCCCCCTCTTCCACCTCCTCTGGCTCCTCCCCTTCCCCCCTCTGTAGCAGGGCCAGGCCAAGATAACCTTCCCAGGGTTAGTCACGGCAATGAAAACCTGAACACACTCACCTTTTCCCTTCTGATCTTCCCACCACATTCACAGGCCCCTTTGCCCTCTGGCTACCGGTTCATGAAAATCAGCCTCCTAAGGACAGGCAACAGTAAGGAAAATGGTAGAAAGTGGATCTGGAAGGCCAAGGAAAATATACAGCACAGGCATTGTTCCTAAAACCTTGGACCTTGGTCTTCCTTTTGATTATCCTTGTGTAAGCATATCTGGCTTCTTTTTCCCCACTAGACTGTGTCTCCAGGGAAGATATTGCTTTACTTAACTTTGGTTCCACAGATCCTGGAACATAAAAGTATTCAGTGAGTGTAACTGGCTGGATTCACCCTTATGTTTCCCTCCATTTGGTAGTACCCTTTCTGGAATTACTCATTTTTTAATTAACAATTGTTTATCAACATATAATACTTAGACCCCTTTCTGGGGCATCATGCAATATTGCAACCCATGCATACAGTATAGACTGATCAAATCAGGCCATCAGCATCCCTACCTTCCCACCTTTCTCCATGACTGGAGTCTGTTAGCACCTCCTCCAGCTCATACTGAATAAAATGCATTATTGTGAGCTGTAGTAAGCTCACTTTGCGGTGTTGATTACCTTGTTTCTGGTGCATTTCTTTTAGCCCCAGGCATAGTGTTACTATACCAGGCTCAATCTGAAATGGAGGTTGGGACCTATTCTCTCTGCTGAGCATCTGGCAAA
Organism: Oryctolagus cuniculus; assembly: GCF_964237555.1. NCBI lineage: Eukaryota > Metazoa > Chordata > Mammalia > Lagomorpha > Leporidae > Oryctolagus > Oryctolagus cuniculus. The sequence continues at coordinate 29,413,086 of NC_091453.1, read as the reverse complement.
AGAACTTTCCTACTCCGTGGTCTTTTGCTGCCACCTTCTGGCATCCTGTCACCACAACCCAGACTCTTCCTCTGGAAATGAAATCCCATTTCCCCAGCAGTGGATAGTGGACCCAGGAGGAGTGGTGGAAATTGGCCTTGCTCAGAAGCAAGCAGGCCCAGCTGGCCCTAGGCAGGGGAAGGCAAAGCTAATATTTCCAGAAATAGACAAATAAAATTATTTTAGTCTTTAGTTACCAAACCCTAAATCTTGATTTCATCCTATTACTGCTTCTCTAATGCTATAGCACCTCTTGACCTCTCCACTGACTTCTGTAGTACCACTGCCAGCATGGATATGGGTATAATGTTCTTTGCCACAAAACTCGAGTTGTTGCTTTTATAAACGGCAAAGACCTGCTTTTGGATATTCTTTTTTTTTTTTTTCGTAGTAAAGTATACATAACATAAAACTTGTCATTGTAATCATATGTAACTGTATAATTCTTAGGTATTAAGTACTTTCACATTGTTGGGCAGGCATCATAACTATCCATCTCCAGAACTTTTGCATCTAAGACAGAAACTCTACCTACTCAGCAGTTACTCCCCACTGCCCCCTCCCTTTAGACCCTGGTAACCTTTCTTCTACTTTGTGAATTTGCCTGTTTTAGGTGTCACGTGTAGTGGAATCACACAATATTTGTCCTTTTCTGACTATTTCACTGAGCATAATGTCCTAAAGTTTCATCCATATTGTAGCATGTGTCAGAATTTCCTTTTTATGGCTAATATTCCTTTTATGACTATAAATATGTAGAAAAATAGACTATAACACACACGCCAGAAGAAATAGATGATTCTAAGAAAGTGTTGCAGATACAGTAAAACTCCCTTTATCACCTCCCCAACCTTATTCTCTTTTCTTCCGTTTTTTTTTTTTTTTTGACAGGCAGAGTGGATAGTGAGAGAGAGACAGAGAGAAAGGTCTTCCTTTGCCGTTGGTTCACCCTCCAATGGCTGCCGCGCTGATCCGAAGGCGGGAGCCAGGTGCTTCTCCTGGTTCCTGGTCTCCCATGGGGTGCAGGGCCCAAGGACTTGGGCCATCCTCCACTGCCTTCCCGGGCCACAGCAGAGAGCTGGCCTGGAAGAGGGGCAACAGGGACAGAATCCGGCGCCCCAACCGGGACTGGAACCCGAGGTGCCGGCGCCGCAGGTGGAGGATTAGCCTATTGAGCCGTGGAGCCGGCCTCTTTTCTTCCTTTCCAGAGACAACCACTGTCTTGAGGTTGGTGGGGTTCCCTCCATAATATTCTATTACATGTTTAACTTTCAAAAAGATAAGTGTTCTTCTGTGTTTTTATATTCACATGAGTAGTATCCTGCATGTGTCATTCTGAAGTTTGTGTCTTTCTGTTTTTCAGAGTTCTCCCTGTTGATCTATGCAGCTCTAGTTCATTCAGTTTTATTGCTTTATGCTTTTCAGCGTATGCATATGACAAATGAGCTAACCTATTGTTAAACATTTAGGACATTTCCCTTTTCTGCTAGTATAAATAATGCTGCCATGAGTTTATATCTTTGTAGTACATTTCCTTGACTACAGGTATTTTCTGAGGTCTGGAATATATGTTCTGGGTTACAATTGCTGAGATGCATTTACATTGACAAGATGCTGTTAAATTTCTACTGTTATAGCAAAATGGCACTTCCAATTCAGACAGTAGCATTTGAGAGTTCCCATTTATCCACACTCTTGTCACCATAAAATGATATTTCACTGTTTTAGTTTGCATTTGCTTTGGTTCTTCGGGAGGATAAGTATACTTTCTTATGTTTATTGGTCATATGGAATTTCTTTTATATATAAAAAAACTAAGGCTGATTTTTGTCCTAGAACGTGAGAGGGTTCTCAAACAACAGATCAATTGAAAGCCTGTGGTCAGTGTTGACCTATTCCCTTCCAGAAACCTTAAAGGATAGAAGTTGAATTCTTGGTTTCATGGCTTGCTGCCACCAGATGTCAGCACTGCACTATAATCTTAGAGTCTCCCTTTGCTGGGAATTTGTTTTCTGTAAAACTTAAGATGGTGGATTGCTGCTGCTGCAGCCCAGGACCCACTACCCCCAAAATATGACTGTAGGAGATCAGAATATACCTCCCCCAGATAAACATCTCTGGTATATTGCATTATTGTGAGAAACTGCAGACCCAGGTGTAGCTGTGAAAAGCTGTCCTTTTGTAAAAGAAATTTAAATCTACAAAGGAAATGCACAGCAGTAAAATATCTGCATCAGGAGGAGGACTGCTCTAGACTGCTTTTATTACACAAAAGACTTTTATCTGTAGAACAATTTTCATTTACCATCCACTTCATTCCCTTCCATATTTATGTCACATCCACCTCCAATAAACCACAGTCCCCCTTCCTGTCTGTATCTGAGAATGGTATGTAAGCTTCAATCATCTGGCCCTCATTTGAGTCTCAAATTCTGTGGGACTCCCATGCTTGTCTCTCTGTGTGTGTGTGTGTGTGTGTGTACATATAATTAAACATGGTTTTTCTCCTATTATTCTGTCTTACGTCCACTTAATTTGTAGTCCAGCCAGAGAACCTAGAAGGTTGAATGGAAGGAAGCCATCTTTCTTCCTCTAAACTGCACATTTGTGTAAACAACTTGCAAGAATTAAAATATATTTTAGTTAACATCCTTTAGGATATAATTTCAAAGTAAAGTGCTGGATCTAAAAAATCTAAGTTACATTATTAGATTTCTGTGCTAATCTTTTTAAAAATTTTTTTTTGACAGGTAGAGTTATAGACAGTGAGAGAGAGAGACAGAGAGAAAGGTCTTCCTTCCGTTGGTTCATTCCCCAAATCGCCGCTACAGCCGGTGTTGTGCTTATCCGAAGCCAGGAGCCAGGTGCTTCTTCCTGGTCTCCCATGTGGGTGCAGGGGCCCAAGCACTTGGGCCATTCTCCACTGCACGGGAGGACCACAGCAGAGAGCTGGACGGGAAGAGGAGCAACCGGGACTAGAACCTGGCACCCATATGGGATGCCGGCGCCGCAGGCAGAGTATTAACCAAGTGAGCCATGGCGCTGGCCCTGTGCTAATCTTAAAATTAGATGGTAACAAAATATTGAAAGTGGCCATCTTGGGGCTGGCGCTGTGGCGCAGCAGGTTAAAGCCCTGGTCTGAAGCGCTGGCATCCCATATGGACGCCGGTTTGAGTACCAGCTGCTCTACTTCCAATCCAGCTCTCTTCTATGGCCTGGGAAAGCAGTAGAAGATGACCCAAGTCCTTGGGCCCCTGCACTCACGTGGGAGACCTGGAAGAAGCTCCTGGCTCAGGCCATTGTGGCCATCTGGGGAGTGAACCAGTGGATGGAAGAGCTCTCTCTCTCTGTCTCTACCTCTCTGTAATTCTGTCTTTCAAATAAATAAAAATAAATCTTTTAAAAAAAGTAACCATCTTTTGGCTGATTATTACCAGAAATTATGCTAAGCACTTTTCACACATTACCATGTTATTCTTAATGCAGTGGTGTGGGGGTAGGCATTTACTTCATTTGTCAAATAGAAGATAACTGAGACCTAGAGAGATTGAGTAAATACTCACTAGCACACAGCTAGTTAAATGTCACAGCCCTGGTCTTTGAGCACAAGCAAACTGGCTCCAAAGTCTGTATTCTCCACTATTATGCTACTCTGACTCTCAACATATGCAATTCTGCAATCAGCCTGTGTCCAAATCCCTTAGGCAGTTTGTGCTTAGGGATAAGAATAAACTTGAGCTAACAAGGGGGAATCCTTTCTAAAACTGTCTCCTGGTGGTGGAGGCACATCTGCTTATTTCTGAGGTCAGCTGCATCTTCTAGCAAGAAACCTTTTTTAAAAATCTTCCTCCTTTCAAGATCAGTTTTTGAAATAACTTTTCTCCCATTCTGCTTGTTTGCAAACTTTCTCTGAATTTTATAGCACCCAATTAGAAAATACCTTTTGCTAACGTCACCTGTCATTGTATTTTCTGATTTTTTTTGCCACCTTCCCATTACTACCTCTGTTCACAGTATAACCCTCATCTAGAAAGAGCATTACTTTCTCTGCCTTTTTGTAGCCACTACAGATTAGTGCCTTCTATATAGCAGTTATGAGAGTAATAAAGTTCATGGAAAATATAATTAAAAGATAAGTTTTTAAGTTTTAGGCTCAGGCATTTACCTTGCAGTTAAGATACCCTCATCCCATATTGGCGTGACTGGGTTCAATATCCAGCTCCACTTCTGACTTCAGCTTCCTGCTAGCGTAGACCTTGGAAGGCAGTGATCATAGCTCAAGTGATTGTGTTCTTGTCCCCATGTGGGAAACCTGAATTAAGTTTTGGCCCTTGCCCTAGACAGGAGCTGTTAACATTTGAGGAGTGAACTAGTATGTGGGAGCTGTTTCTCTGTCCCATCAGATAAATTGCTTTTAAATGCTTTCTACTTATCGTAGAAAAAAGTTGAAATCTCTGCATAGTTCTTTTATATGCAATCTCTATGAGCTTTTTGAGGATCCTTTGTACCTGAGGATGTGGTGTAAATGTTAGGGAGAAGTAGAGAATCTGAGCTCTGCCCTCAAAAGTTGGACTGCTTTCTCCTCACTTTGTCATTCTTATTCAGCTAATACGTGTCACTAAACATGGGGGCACTATGAGTCTTAATCTGGGTATTTTATAAAGAAGAGAGGTTTATTTAGCGGATAGTTCTAGAGGTTCAAGAGCATGATGCCAGATTGGCTTCTGGTTGAAAGCCTCATGCATAGAATCGTATGGCAGGAGTGTGTGTATGTGGGAAAGGGAGCGGGGAGAGGGAATGTGTAGGTAAGTGACAGCAACTGATCACAGGCTAAGAGAGGAGGTACTGCTCTACCTAGCTACTGGCAATGCTCCAAATAGTGGCTGCTTTCTTAGCTTGGGTCCTGAATTTGAGGATAAAATGGAATAAAACCACGGTCCATAAAAAACATGTACTGTGATTGAGAAAAAGAACTTTGCTTTTTGTTTCAGTCATGATAGACTAGGTCATCTTGGTGACCATGGATATGCAGTGCTTATATTTCCCTTGAATAAAGAACCTGCCAGTTAACTGTGTTGAAGAAGACAATTAGTTGACACCTCCATCTATGGCAATTTTGGGATCTAATGTAGCCTTTGGGCTCAGACCAAGCATTTCATAGGTAGCTCCAGATGATGACTGAGAATTAGCTTTGTGGGGTTATACCAGGGCCTGGCTATTTCTGCCCAATGTGGATTCTGCTAATGGACAACATTTGTGCCCGCGTTTTCCGTTGTGTTGGAGATTTGTCACACGTGTGTTGCCTTTTGAGGCTGTGTCTGGATTCTGCTGCCTTCCCCACGCCTTCCCTCCCTCCCCCTCTAGCATCATGGTGTGAAGTCTTTCTATACCTAATCCTGGTTTCTCTCCATTTATCTTTCACAGGCATTACTTCTGATATCCCTAACTCATCCTCAGAGTCTGCTTGTCAGAGGACCTAAACTAATACCATTATGTTCTGGAAAAGTGATTGTTGCATATTTGATGAGTAGAGCACATGCACTGTAACACAGAGCATAAGGAGAAAATGATGAGAAGTGGATAGGGATGAAATAATACTCTTCTGGAAGTAACTGATGCTTACATTCAAACCATCAGTGTTTGAAACTAGCAGAATAGTTCAGGGAGACTCTAAAACTGTTGGTTGCATGGTTGCCTTGTCCCTGAATGTACTTCCCCTTTTCTTTGAAGGGCGGTACCCCAGCTTTTGTTTTCAAGGTCAAATCCGACCCCAGTCCCTCTTTGTTATCAATGTATATTGTGTATGTGCTGTGATATATATTTACCTAACGCTTGCCACTAACTCCAAAGTAAGGAGGATAATTACTTTCATAATTAAAATAATTAACTCATGAGAGAAAGGATTAATGTTTCTGCCTTGTGCATTTCCTATTTAGAACAACATACTGTGGACGTATAATGTTCCTTGATGATGAGAAGAATCTTGTGTTTTCTCCACTCTTTGGGAATGAAAGCACAAAAGAGGTCAAAAGGACATTATCTGCAGCTCCTGCACATGGTGATAAAAAATAATATGCTTTGGGTTTTTATAATCATCTTAGGTAGCTACTGACTCATTAAGTATGATATGCCCTACAGGTTGTCCTTACTGACACTGAGCCAGAAGTTATAGCCCCATGCTTAAGTGTTTCACAATTACCTTCCTCAGGATGTTAATTATCAACTTGGATTTCTCTCCTGGATGACTCAGTGGGCTATAATAGCCCTGATGGTAAATACCTATGGCTGGGCTTTGAAGCAATCATCCTCATAAAGAGGGGCTGGATCACTAAGATAGAAATGGTCCTGTAAATCCTAGTGCTTGACAGGTCTCAGGGAGGTACTCTTTCCAGCTAAGAGAACCATTTGGCATATTCAGCACAATCTGCTTCACTGAACTAGAATTACATAGGTCTACCACAGTTGCCTTATCTATAAGAAAATATGTCTTGCATGAGAATGGTTTTCCCTTGAATCTTACTTCTTTCTCTTGCTCACTGTTTAGTGTACCAGTTATATCTTCTGGGAAACAGAAGCTGAGCTAGAAGCAACAGTGTAAAAGGTTTATTGTGGGGGTAAATGCCTGTGAAAGGGACAACAGACAGGAAGCAGGATTGGGCAAGCAAAGCCTTTGGACCATGAGGTTGTTCTGACACTGGAGGAAAGGGATAAAGAAGCAGGACTGGGGAAAAGAAGTTGAGATGCCATATAGTGAAGTCCTGGCCAACCTAATGGGGAGCCCTAAAATAAAGAGGGCTTATTCTTTTTTTTTTTTTAAGATTTATTTATTTATTTGAAAGAGTTACAAAGAGAGAGAAGGAGAGGGAGAGGAAGAGGTCTTCCATTCGCTGGTTCACTCTCCAATTGGCTGCAATGACCAGAGCTGTGCCAATCTGAAGCCAGGAGCCAGGAGCTTCTTCCAGGTCTCCCATGTGGGTGCAGGGGCCCAAGGACTTGGGTCATTTTCCACTGATTTCCCAGGTCATAGCAGAGAGCTGGATTGGAAGTGGAGCAGCTGGTACTCAAACTGGCGTCCATATGGGATGCCGGCACTGCAGGTGGCTGCTTTACCTGATATGCCACAGCGCTGGCCCTATGAGGGCTTCTTTGAGGAGGCCCATGCTGGACAGGAATGTCTGAGTTCTAGAAACTATGCCATGGTCAGTCATGAGCTGGGCTTCTCAGGAGGTATAGCCTTGACTCCAAAGGTAGAAACTGTCAGCTAACTGCATTTCTTACAGCTGAATTACAAGGACTTACTTGGAGGGAAATCTGATAGGTGCAACTATGTGGCTGCTACATATAGGGTCATCTTTTTTAATGCAACATAGATTCATTTTAGAGTTACCATTGGGGAATATGAAAAAAAATGACAGAGTGCTAAATATGACTTCATAGTGTCTTAATGGCTAGGGTTTGAGATAAATGATACATGGGAGGAGGATAAACTTTGAGCTTTTCTGCTTTTCCCAACCTAGTGCTTTGGAATTTGTATTAGTCCAATATCTGTTGCTATAACGAAATACCTGAAACTGGGTAACATATAAAGAAAGTATTTTTATTTAGCTTACAGTTTTTGGAGGCTGAAAATCTAAGGTTGGGCGGCCTCATTGGTTTGGCCACTGGTGAGGGTCTTCTGCCTTCATCACAGTAGGGTATGTGACATGATAGGAAGAGAGCAGTCACATGGTGAGACAAGAGCGTGGGATTCAGGGGCGAGGACTGCTCTTGTTATAACAACTTGCTCTCATGGGAAATTATCTGTAGTAATATAATATTGCATGAACTACATTCATCCCTTCCAAGGGAAGCACCCTCAGTGGCCTAATTACTACCCCCAGGCCATACTTCTAAAGTTTTAACCCCCTCATATTGCCACACTAGGGATTACTGGGGGGCACATGCAAACCATATCAAAACCAGCCAAGTCTATTTGTAGCTCTACCACTAATAATTAGGCAAATTTGGCAAGTCATTTCCTGACTTACTGAGCTTTGGATTTATGATATGATATGAGAATATCATTAAAAGAATGTGGTGAGGGTTAAGTGACAGTTTTAAAATTCTCTTTGTAGAATTTTGCAGCCAACATTATTTTTTAGTGCATCCTTTTTCTCTTTTTAGGTGAAAGTTGACCTTTAAATTAAGCCCAATTAGTTTGATTAAGACCAGTTTGGGAGCTGGAGGTTCAAGAAAAATCTGATTGTTTCAGGGTTATTAAAATACGATGTATTAATCAGCATTCACATGTTGTTTTTTTTTGTCTTGCAACCTCAGGTTATATAAGGCAAAGAGGAATTTATTGGTTTGTATAAGCAATCTGTAAGCAGGTCAGAGATATTAATGGATTCAGGAGTAATTAAAATCAGTGGTTGAAATGCCCCCAGACTCCTCTTACTCTTCACTTTCCTCTGCTTCTCACCTTATTTTAGTTTTGTTCTTTCTCAGGCTATCTTCCTCCTCAAGGCAAAAATCAAATACTGTATTTCTCTGGTGAAGCTGGGCAGGTATGTATAGAAAGGGTCTTCAGAAAGTTCATGAGAAATGTATTTTATGAAAAAATTACAGATATGAAAATTTTTTGCACCAAAACAGTCTTTCAATTTCATTTTCCATAAACTTTTTGAAATACTCTAGTATATGTGAATTCTGGAGATTCTAGTGAGCTATGTTCCCTCAATTCCAATTAACAAAATATTTTGAAAATATTTTTAAGTTATTTTGAGGGAGACAGAGATTCCATCTGCTGATTTGCTCTCCAAATATCCATAACAGCTGGAACTATGCCAGGACCAAAGCCAGGAGCTGGGAATGCAATGCAGGTATCCAACATTGGAGGCTGGAAACAAATTACTTGAGTCATCACTTGCTGCCTCCCAGGGTCTGCATTGGCGGGAAGCTGGAGCCAGAGATAGGAGGCAAACCTAGGAAGTCTAATGTGGGGCATGGGCATCTTAACCACTAGGCTAAATACCCGTTCCCCAATTTAGACAATCTTATTATGGGTAATGCTCACCCAAATCAGAGTTGTGAAGGGTAAAGCAGTTTATCAAATGAATGGTTTACCCAGAGTTACTTTCTTCAGGATCAGCGCCTCTTACCAAGCTGGAGATGAGATAGCTATAACTTCTGTGTCATCAGCCCTCTTTTTCTTTTGCCATTCTAATAGTTAGCAATGAGCTGTAGAATTTATAGTGGTGAGGGGTACAGTGTGATTGAAAACAGTCATTTTGTCTTCAAAAAGGAGAAAATGTTCTTTAACTCCTTACTATACATTTTTCCTCCTATATTTTTATCTTGTTTGAATAGGAAGTCTGGGACTCAATTATCTGGTGATGTTTTAGGCTGGGCTACCAAAGAGGCAGACTCTGAAACAAGGACTTTTGACAGTCAGTAATTTGGGAAATGAACTCTGTAGTCATTGGTGGGGGAATGGAGAAGTAAGATGGACATGGAATGAAAGCCAATAAAGTGTGCATGGACAAGCAGGTTACGACAAGCAGGTTACTTAGCTCTGAGCACCTATGGCTCAGTTATGTTGGGGACCTCTGAAACATGGTTATTACATTTAGGAGTAAGGAGGCTGGATTGCTTATCCAGCAATCTCAGTCTGGGGATACTGACTGCCTGGGACTTCTCTCCTGCCCCTATATGCTGGATGAGTGGGCTTTGGCAGCTCAAAGTGCCTTTAGTGGTAGCTGTTGGCTTGGCATGCACTAGAATTGTTGAGTATAGTAATTATCTATTGCTGCCTAACAAATTACCCTGTTTTGCTAGATAGTGTTTATTGTTTCTAAGCCATTGTTTCTCTGGGTCAGGAAATCAGTTCAACTGGGTGGTTCTGGCTCAGGATTTCTAATGAAGTTTTATGTTCAATATGTCAGCTAGGTTTCAGTCATCTGAAGGCTTGACTGGGGCTGCAGGATCTATGCAGAAGGCCTTGTATTCTTGCCACATGGGCTTCTCCATAGGACTACTTGAGTATCTTCAAGATACAGCATCTGGCTTTTTCAGTTAAGTGACCTAAGAGAACAAGGAAGAAGCCACGATGCTTTTTATGATCTAGTCTTGGCACTCGCATCCATAATTTAGCTCTGCCATATTTTATTTGATTTTTTTTTTCATTTACACACAGAGAAAGAGAGATATACTCCTCTCATCTACCAGTTCACTCCTCAAATGCTTAGGAGCCAGGAACTCAATCTAAGTCTTAAATGTGGCTGACAGGGATCCAGCTACTTGAGCCATCACCTGCTGCCTCCAAGGGTTCACGATAACAGGGTGCTGGAACTGGAAGTGGAGCTAGGAATCAAGCCCAGGCTCTTTGATGTAAGATATAGGAATTCCAGTGGGCCTCTTATCTGCAGTACCAAATGCTTGCCCCTATTTTCTATTTTTGCAAATCACTAATCCCAACCTACACTCAAAGGAAAACTTTTTAGTCTTCACTTATTGAAAGCAGGTGTGTCAAAGAATTTGGAGAGTTTTAAAATTTAAGTAGAAAGGAAGAGAGGGAGATCTTCCATCTACTAGTTCACTCTCCAAATGGCTGCAACTGCCAGGGCTGGGCCAGACTGAAGCCAGGAGACCATCCAGCCAGCATTCATATAGGGTGCTGGCATTACAGATGGTGGCCTAACTTGGGCCACAATACTGTCTCCCCCACTTCCCCTGCCCCAGGACATACTTTAAAAATAGTACAGTCAGTGTGGAAGGCTCTGTTCTAATACTACCTTTATTCTCTCTATCCATAGATACCGCTCCTTTCTTAAATTATTTGGCATTTTACAGAAATAGTGTAATTTAGTTGAGACTGAGTTTTTCTGATCCAGCTCCCTCAAATGCACCTGGGAAGCAGTTGACGAGGGCTCAAGTATTTGAGTTCCTGCCACCCACGTGGGAAGACCCGAATGAAGTGCCTGACTTCAGCCTGGCCCAGCCCTGATTTTTGTGGACACTTTCTGTGGTTGGAAGATCTGTCTCTTCTTATCATTATCCTTTTTAAAGTGACTTAAGAAAGGAGTGAAAAAGTGAAGAAATGAGATAAAGGCAGGTGGAAAACCCAATATAAAGATAAATAACTGAGGTCCTTACTGTGAGGAACAGGATGATGATTCTACTGGGGAATTGAAGGATAAAGAAACTAATTGAAGGCTAGAACTTTTATCTGTTTATCCTTCACTTCCTCTACCTATTGCATGAGACGCACCCCTGGGGACATTCGTTTCCCACATTTTTGAGTTGTGCTTAAGTGCAAGCACAGCAAACTGCTCCTACCTTGAAGACAGTCCTGGGGAAAAAGCTGAGATGGGATGGAGGTAGAAGTGGGTCTTTGCACAGAACTATCCACTGTAGCTTTGGCTGAAATCAGAGGTGGGCCTAGGGACTATGACTTGGGTACCAGAGACATCTGCTACAGTAGCCAAATAATAGATATTGAAATAATTGAGATTGAGCTAAATACCTTGATGGCAGGAAACTGTTAAGGGTATAAGTTGTTGAGGCAGATCAGGCTGTGAATTTATCTGTCATCCAAAATCTTGATTCAGAAAGAAAATCATGACTTTTTAATGATAGGTTTATGAGTAGCCTGGTAGAGATAACCAGAAGACAGACTTTAGAAAGGCACAAGTCAGCAAAGATTCTAGTACATAAATGTAAATGCCTCTTGGTTAGGAGAGTTGGACTCAAAGATTCTCTAGGAGAAAAAGTACCAGTCAGATCTGTAGTGGGATTCCTAGTAGAGTTGGTACTGGGGGAAGGGAAGTATGGCCAGGATAGACGCTCAATGTGTGTGTGGGAGGGTAATATAAAAGTAACATGATCCATAAGGAGTCGTGTTGAGTTGGGATGGCCGGAAACACAAGAGTATTGAAAGTGACATTATGGTCAGTTCTAGAGGGATCACTAACATAGAAGGAAAAAGAGTATAGCGATGGTATTAGAGAGCTGAAACAGAATGGAGTTATTTCCAGAAGACAGGGTGAAATGAACTGTGGCCAAACTTCTGGGTGTCACCCTTGAGAGGTATGATTCTACATAAAGACAATCCACAGCTAGAATGATTATGACCTGAGAATTTTGTTTCTTCAATGTCTCCTGAATGTCCTCTTTTCCATCACCATTTACTAGTTTAGGTCTCCATAGAGTACCATATCTTTCTTCTAACAGAAATCCACTCAAGTTTTCCAATCCTTTATCCACAAAGCTACCAGTATAATAGTTCTAGTAAGTCCATCTATTACGTTGTTTGTCTGTTTAAGGTAACTCCTGATTGTTACTTTTTAAAAAAAGTTTGTTTATTTATTTCAAAGTCAGAGTTACACAGAGAGTTAAGGAGAGGAAGAGAGAGAGGTCTTCCATCAGCTGGTTCACTCCCAAATTGGCCTCAACTGTTGGAGCTGCACCGATCCAAAGCCAGGAGCTTCTTCTGGGTCTCTTACACAGGTGAAGGGGCCCAAGGACTTGGGTCATCTTCTGCTTTCCCAGGCCCTAGCAGAGAGCTAGATCAGAAGTGGAGCAGCCGGGTCTCAAACCGGCGCCTGTATGGGATGCTGGCAATGCAGGTGGCGGCTTTACCCACTATGCCACAGCACTGGCCTGGCCCCCCTGATTGTTATTTAATAATAGAGCTTAGGAACAAGCTTAGGGGCAGGCATTGTGACATAGAGTTTAGGGTGCTGCTTGTGACACTGTGCACAAGAGTGCAGTTTCGAGTCCCAGCTGCTCTGCTTCCCATCTAGCTCCCTGCTATTGTACCTGGGAAGGCAGCAGAAGGTGACTTAAATGCTTGGGCCCTTGCTACCCATATGGAAGACCCAGATGGAGTTCTGGGCTCCTGGTTTCAGTCTGGACCAGCCCTGGTATTAGGGCCATTTGGGGAGTTAACAAATGGAAAATCTGTCTCTACCTCTTTTTCTATAACTCTGTGTTTTAATTACATAAGTAGATAAAATCTTAAAAATAACAGAGCTTAGCCATCCCCTTTATCAGAAAGCCCTCTTCACTCCTGAGCTGAATTAGCCTCTCCCCCCTTTTTCTGGCACCTGGTTCTTCATGGTATTATATTATCCAAAATATCCTATAATTGCATGTTTGGATCTGGGAACCATGTCTTGTTTCACTCTTTGTCTCTAGTATTCATTATATTTTCTGAAATAAACAAGGCTTTACATTATAAAATAGGGTAAAAAACCTACTTGTTTCTTAAATATGTTGCAAGACATATTTTCATCTCTTTTCAGTATGTCTTTTCCTTCTGTTTTTTTTTTTTTTTTTTTTTTTGACAGGCAGAGTTAGACAGTGAGAGAGAGAGAGACAGAGAGAAAGGTCTTCCTTCATTGGTTTACCCCTCAAATAGCCACTACGGCCAGCGTGCTGCACCGATCCGAAGCCAGGAGCCAGGTGCTTCCTCCTGGTCTCCCATGCAGGTACAGGGCCCAAGCACTTGGGCCATCCTCCACTGCCATCCAGGGCCACAGCAGAGAGCTGAACTGGAAGAGGGGCAACCGGGACAGAATCCGGCGACCAGGACTAGAACCCGGTGTGCTGCCGCCGCAGGTGGAGGATTAGCCAAGTGAGCCACGGCGCCGGCCTTCCGTCTGTTTTATGATAAGGAAATCCCTGGCAGAGTGACCTATAGCTTACTGGCAAGATTCACAGTCCTATCGGAGGGCCTAGGGAGGCAACTGTCTAGGGGACATAGCATGGCTGTCTTTGATCAGACACCGCCTCCCATTCCTGATACATGACTCCTACTTTAAAAATATCATGTTTAGGTCATTCATTTAAGACACTATTCTTAGGAGTTCCTTTTAAAATACAGATACGTCCTCCACTTAGGATTTTTAACTTTCCTGCAGTTCAAATGCATACCTGTACAACCATTCTGGTTTGCGTTTTCAGTATAGTGTTTAATAAATTACATGAGTTATACAATTCTTTATTATAAAATAGGCTATGTGTTATGTGATTTTTCTTTTCTTTTTTTTAAAAGATTTATTTATTTATTTGAAAGGCAGAGTTACAGAGAGGCAGAGGCACAGAGAGAGAGGGGTCTTCCATCTGCTGCCTCACTCCTTAGATGGCTGCAATGGCTGGAGCTATGCCGATCTGAAGCTAGGAGCCAGGAGCTTCCTTGGATATCCCATGTGGGTGCAGGGGCCCAAGGACTTGGGCCATCTTCTACTGCTTTCCCAGGCCACAGCAGAGAGCTGGATCAGAAGTGGAGCAGCCGGGACTTGAACTGGCTACTGTATGGGGTGCCGGCACTGCAGACCAGGACTTTAATCCTCTGTGCCACAGCGCCAGCCCTAGGTGGTTTTTCCCAAATGTGGACTAATGTAAGTGTTTTGAGTACTTAGGGTAAGCTAAGCTATGATGTGTGGTAGGTTAGGTCTGTTAAATGCCTTTTTGACTCATAATGTTTTCAACTTACTGAGATTTATTAAAATTTATTGGGTTTATTGGATTGTAACCCTATCATAAGTCAAGAAGCATCTGTAGTCATAAAACTTCCATTCTCTTGAGTATGACAGGTTAAGCAGTTAACATCTGGTACCATATCAAGCTACTACCTCTTGCTTTGTGGAAAATAAGGGACTAAAGGGAAAGGATGGAGGATGATACCTTTATATGAGGGGAAGGTCGGAGACCAGTTGTTCTCAAGTAGGTGATCCCTGCACTAGTAGCATCAGCATTTAGAATGAGTTAGAAATGCAAATTCTCTGCTGATGCTGTGGCTCACTAGGCTAATCCTCTGCCTGTGGCGCTGGCACACCAGGTTCTAGTCCCGGTCGGGGCGCTGGATTCTGTCCCAGTTGCTCCTCTTCCAGTCCAGTTCTCTGCTGTGGCCCGGGAGTGCAGTGGAGGATGGCCCAAGTGCTTGGGCCCTGCACCTGCATGGGAGACCAGGAGAAGCACCCAGCTCCTGGCTTCGGATTGGTGCGATGCGCCAGCCACAGCGGCCATTGGGGGGGTGAACCAACGGAAAAAGGAAGACCTTTCTGTCTGTCTCTCTCACTGTCCACTCTGCCTGTCAAAAAAAAAAAAAAAAAGAAATGCAAATTCTCTGACCCCACCCCAGACTTTTCTGATGCAGAAACTCTGGGGTTAGGGTTCAGTAGTTTGTGTTTAGCAAGTCCTCTAAAGCCTGAGAGCCTCTTTTAAATATGCATGCATGTATATGCACACAAAAAAGTTAAACTAGAATGCCAACCCCGAGCACATTTTAGCTTCACAATTCAGGACATTTCTCCTGGTGTCCACTATTGATTAATCAATTAGGAATGTCTGCCTTGGCTGTGAGATGGGAAAGGGGATGGAGGTTGTACATGTCAGACACAAGACCATACCCAATGTATTAGACATTTTTGCCACTACAATGAAATACCTAAGGGAAACTAAATTTATAAAGAGAAAAGACTTATTTAACTCACAATTTTGGAGGTTCATGTCTGAGATTGAGTATCCCTGTTAGATTAGTCTGTAATGAGGGTGGCAATGGCAGAGTGTATGCAATTCCAGAAAGTAGACAGAGGCTGGATCCAACTCAGCTTTTTTTTTTTAAGATTTATTTATTTGAAAGGCAGCATGATGGAGAGAGGGCTTCTATCCACCGGTCTACTCCCCCAAAGAGCTGCAACAGCCAGGGCTAGGACAGGCTGAAGCCAGGAGCCAGGAACTCCATTTGAGTCTCCCACATGGTTGGTATGGACTCAAGCTCTTGAGCCATTGTCTCCCATCTACCCAGGTTCATTATCAGGGAACTGGATTTGGAAGTACAATAGCTGGGAATAGAATCATCACTCTAACATGGGATTCTGCTGTCCCAGGTGGTAGCTTAACCTGTTGCACCACAATGCCTGCCTGCTCCCTTAACCGACTCTTATGAAGACTGACTTCAGAGAGCACTCCACCCCTTAATGATAGAAGTACCTCCTACTAGGCATCTCCTAGACAATTGGATTGCTTCCTCTCTCTTTTTGTTTTTAAGTTTTACTCATTTATTTGGAAGGCAGAATTACAGAGAGAGAGGCAGAGGCAGAGAGTGAGAGAGAGAGAAAGAAAGAGAGATAGAGGTCTTCCATCTGCTGGTTCACTCCTCAAATGGCCACAGCAGTCAGAGTTGAGCCAATCTGAAGCCAGGAGCTTCTTCCAGGTCACCCACGTGGGTGCATGGGCCCAAGGACTTGGGCCATCTTCTACTGCTTTCTCAGGCCATAGCGGAGAGCTAGATTGGAAGTGGAGCAGCTGGGACTTGAACCTGCGCCCATATGGGATGCCGGCACTGCAGGTGGTAGCCTCATACACCACGCCACAGTGCCGGATCGTCCCCCTCCTCTCTTTTTAAAAGATACATTTTATCTGAAAGGCAGAGTTAGAGGGAGAGACAGAGATCTTCCATCCACTGGTTCACACTGGCTAGGGCTGGGCCAAGCCAGGCCAGGCTAAGGCCCAGGCATTTGGGACATCTTCTCATTTCCTAGGCATATTAGCAGGGAGCTAGATCAGAAGTGGGGCATCCAGGATTCTAACTAACACCCACATGAGATACTGACATTGAAGGTGGCGTTTTTACCCACTACACCATAATACTGGCCCCATTTCCACTCAGTATCACCAATTGATGACTTTGGAATTTACCCATCAGCATACCTATCCTGTCAAAACCCTACCACCTAGGTAAGTGTGATAGAGCTTAAGACAGAAAAAAGACCTCAAATAAATACTTGAGATGTTAGCATACCATTTGTCTTATAACTAGGGCTATTCAAAAATTTAAAAAAAATGTTTATTTCCATTTACTTGAAAGGGATTTGGAGGGCAAGAGAGGGAGGGAGAGGAAGGGAAGGGAAGAACAGAGGAGGGGAGGGAAGGGAGTGGATGGGGAGAGGAAAGAAGGAAAGAGGGGAAGGGAAGAGAAGGGAATCTTCTGTCTGCTGATTCACTCCCCAAATGTCTACAACAGTCAAGGCTGGGCCAGGCCAAAGCCAGCGGCCTGGAATTTGATCCAGGTCTCCCACATGGTGGCAAAAGCCCAATTACTAGGACTTCTGCTGCTGCCTTTCAAGGTGCACATTAGGAACCTGGATCGGAAGTGGAGCAGACGGGACTTGAACCAGCACTCCAGTATCAGATGCAGGGGCTCAACTGGTTGTGTCTCGATACCTGTCCTACTATCAAACTTACATCTGCATATGCATCTCCTGTGGATTTTATTAAACCTCAGATTCTGATTCAGCTTGCCTGGGATGGGGCCCACAGTCTACCACATGCTTCTGCTGCTGGTGGTCCTTAGAGCATGCTTTTAGTACCAACCCTCTAACCTTTATCTACCTAATTTTTGTGATTCCATGCCAAAATATTTTTATCAAAAATAAACCAAATATTTTATGTAGACGCATACTGAAAGGAACAGCACTTGGTACAGGCTGTCTGAGTGCACTGAGTGCACTGCTGCAGCACTCAATGATTCCTCCAGGACACTCTGTTCTGTCAGATCTGTACTGTGCACTGCAAGAATCCCTCAGAATTTTCCTGCCTGTGTTCCTGCTTGTTCTGTCACATCATTTTCAACCGTTGGTTGGATGCCAGGTGGGAGCCAAAAGGATAAACAGCATTTCGTGACTGATGTCTCTACCTGCTCTCTCCCTTTTGAGTAAAAATCTACCTAGTGTCAATTACTGAATGCTTCTAGGCAGGATTAGGAATGTCAGTAAATTATGTCAGCAGTCCTCTGGACCTGGTTCTACTTGGGATTCCCTTTTATTATTATAATGATAAAAGCCTCTTCATCCTCTCCTCTCCAATTTTCCTTTTCTGCTACATATTCTTTCCCTAGTATTGCTTAAGTCATTCAATTTGGTCTTTTCCTTAAAAAGAGATGCTCAGTCGCTATGGTATACAGCCAGCTGTGGCAAAGGCAACAAAATTCCTCTTTGTATTAACAGACAACAAACAAAAACTGTGTGCTATTTTTCTTTCTTCCCCTAAAATTCCAACTTGTAAGATATAGGATAGAACATATTTCTCCCCTCCCCCTCCTCCCAGTTTTCTTTTTCTCTTTTGTTTTTCTCTTATCCCCTCTTATTTTTTTAAAGATTTATTTTATTTATTTGGAAGACAGAGTTACAGAGAGAGGTAGAGATAGATAGAGAGGTCTTCCATATGCTGGTTCACTCCCCAGATGGCCACAATGGCCGGAGTTGTACTGATCCAAAGCCAGGAGCCAGGAGCTTTTTCCAGGTCTCCCACGTGGGTGCAGGGGCCCAAGGACTTTGGCCATCTTCTACTGCTTTTCCAGGCCATAGCAGAGAGCTGGATCAGAAGAGGAGCAGCTGGGACTAGAACCGGTGCCCATGAGGGATGCCGGCGCTTCAGGCCACGGCTTTAACCCGCTGTGCCACAGCGCCGGCCCCACCTCTTATTTTATTTTTTTTTAAGACGTTCTTTATTTGAGAGAGAAAGTGAGAAAGGGAGAGCTCCTATCTGCTCGTTCACTGCCGAAATGCCTGCAAGGGTGGGAGTGGCCAAAGCTGGGAGCCAAAACACAGTCCAAATCTCCCAAGTGGGTGACAGAAACCTGACTACTTGAGCCATCACTGCTACCTCCCAATGTGTGTGATGGTGGGAGGCTAGGAGCCAGAGCTGGGACTTGAACTCATGTGCTCTGATGTGGGAAATGGGCATCTTAACAACTAGGCCAAATGCCTGCTCCTCCCCTTCTCTCTCTATCTCCCTACCCCCTTCCTATAATACTCCTGGAATACGTAACTGTTATAAAAATTTCTCTGCCAATGAGGTTGATGCATATATCTAAAATCTGTCATTGTGGAGTCACCTGATATTAAGCTCAATGAAGCCTGACGGGTTATTTTAGCCTCCCTCGTTTAGTAACCACCCTTCAAATGAATGCTCCAACTGTTTATTTTAAATTAATAAATAATTATTAACCAATGACCTGAAGTCCAATACTTGCAGCTAGAACATAGAGTTTCCATTAACGTGGAACAAACACAATATGTTTAAAGTAGTCTGTGTTTATTGCTTTTCTTGTGAAGAAATTAGGTAATGAGGTGGGACATGTAGCATCTGCCATTTCTGTTTATGGCTCCTGTCCCAGGATGTGAAGATCAAGGTGTTATGTCCAAGTGAAGAGTGCAGACATTAGCTTCATGCTCATTACTTGGAATATCTTACTGATATGAAAGTATGGGTTGTAGCTTCCTTGACACACACATGCTCAGCCTCTGGGAGCTGCACGTATGTACACATAACACCAGTTACAGCCCATCGAAACACTTCCACCAGGTACAAGGTTAAGAAGCCCTTGGGTGATATTTTATCCATACAGTGGGGGAGCACTGCTTCCCAAATAGCCTTGCTGGTAAGAACACTCCCTGAGGTTCTCTCACCTCCCCATCCTCCTGGCTGTGCTTTTCCTCCTGACCTTGTTGGAAGCACTGGCCCACACTTTTCTGATTACATGAGGCTTCAGAGCTGACTTTGGTTGACAAGCAAAAGACATGTTTTGTTATATAGTCATAATTTCACTAGAGACAATGCATGGGCAAGGAAGCTGACCATTGTATAGATGCTTCTTGACTTATAGAGTTATGTCCTGATAAACCTATCAGAAGTTGAAAATATTCTAAGCAGAAAATGCATTCAATACCCCTAACCCACTGTACATTATAGCTTAGCACACTGCATTATAGAGCATCAGTTGTTCCCCTGGTGACCATGGGGCTGACTAGGAGCTGAGGGATTTAAACACTTCAGAGAGTTTGCCCTTTTTCACTTGATAGGCATGTGTAAGATAGCAGATTCTAGGCTGTGTCCATCTCAGACTCCTCGCAGTGTTTCCTGCTTCACTGGGTATGATTCTAGTATTTACAAAATTTATATGTAATTTTTAAGTGTTCATGTTTTCTACCTACTTGAAAGGCAGAGAGAGAGGAGGGAGGAGAGAGGGGGCGAGAGGAAGGAGAGAGAGGAGACAGAGGGGAGATGGAGGAGAGGGGAGAGAGAGGAGGGCAAGAGCAAGAGAGAGAGAGAGATCTTTCATCCGTGGGTTCATTCCCTGAGTGCCTTGTAACAGCCAGGGCTGGGCTAGGCAGAAGCCAGGAACTCCATTTGGGTGTCCTATGTGGATGACAGCACTTGAGCCATCATCTGCTGCCTCCCAGGATGCATTAGCAGGAGGATTCATTGGAAACAGCGGTGTTGGGACTCTAACTGACACTCCAGCACAGGATATGCATGTCCCAAGCAATGGCTTAACCTGCCGTACCACAAGGCCTACCCCACAGTATGTATTTTTTTTTTTGACAGGCAGAGTTAGACAGTGAGAGAGAGAGATCTTCCTTCTGTTGGTTCACCCCCCAAATGGCTGCTACGGCCGGTGCGCTGCGCCGATCTGAAGCCAGGAGCCAGGTGCTTCCTCCTGGTCTCCCATGCGGGTGCAGGGCCCAAGCACTTGGGCCATCCTCCACTGCCTTCCTGAGAGCTGGACTGGAAGAGGAGCAACTGGGACAGAATCCGGCGCCCCAACTGGGACTAGAACCCAGGGTACGGGTGCTGCAGGCGGAGGATTAGCCTAGTGAGCTGTGGTGCTGGCCCACAGTATGTATTTTGAATACAGTCTGGCCTCTGTGCAATTGGACTGCATTGAGGAATTCTGGTTCTCTAAACTGTAGTAGGGCAATTAAACTAGAGCGTAGGGGCTAGATTCACACTGCCTGGTTCCAAATTCTGGCACTAGCTGTTAGCTGTATTGGCCTTGATCTCTGACTCAATGTCCCATCTGTAAAGTGGCATTAGTGTTGTAGGGAAAGAAAAATGTTTCCCCTTTCTTATGTTCAGTAGCTAGATACTGCAAATTAAACTGACAAAAGACAAGTTAACAGGAGAAATGGCTTCTTAGGCCTGTACATAGGAGTCTCATAGGAAAGTGAAAATCCAAAGAAGTGGTCAAAGTTGAGAATGTATATACCATTTAAATAAAGGAAAAGGGGCTTGGGTTCCTTTGAGGGCTAGGTTTGAAATCCAGATAATATGGTAGACTAAGGTCTGTTGAGCTGTTAACGAGAGCTATCATGTGTTGGCTTCACCCAGGCCCAGCTAGAGGTAATATAGTTAACTACCTACAAAATTACTTGGTGGCACAATTTTTCCATTCTCCTTTACTTGAACGTTCCCACTCGCTGAAATTCTGAAAATATTCAGCATGAATTGTTTGTTTGAGTTAACAAGCTACTGTGTGGTTTGAAACTTAAGTTCTTAAATAGGATTGTCCAGGAACGATAGAGATCTTGACAAGATCCCCTTGTTCAGGCAAAAGTTACCCAGTTTGCTTTCCATGGGCATGGTGATTCAGGGCGGGAAGAAGAGAACACAGAAAGGGTCCCTTTTGTACTGAAGAAAAGAACTCTTCCCCTTCCAAGCTCATTCCTTTTGGAGCTGCCTATTCATATCAGATCTGGAACTTTTGCAAAATACCCTACCCTAGGCATATTCTCATAGGAAATGTTTGGAATAACCAAGAGTGTAACTTATTACCTGTACTATTAAAAATGAAATCTTCAGGGTGGGTGGGTAGGTGTTTGATTTAGCAGTTAAGACACCTTTGGGGCCAGTGCTGTGGTGAAGTGGGTTAAAGCCCTGGCCTGAAGCGCTGGCATCCCATAGTGGTGCCGGTTTTAGTCCTAGCTGCTCCTCTTCCCATCCAGCTCTCTGCTATGGCCTGTGAAAGCAGTGGAAGATGGCCAAAGTCCTTGGGCCCCTGCACCCATTTGGGAGACCCGGAAGAAGCTCCTGGCTTCGGATCGGCACAGCTCTGGCCGTTGCTGTCATCTGAGGAGTGAACCAGCATATGGAAGACCTCTTTATCTTTCTCTACCTCTCTCTGTAACTCTTTCAAATAAATGAAATAAATCTTTAAAATAAAGACACCTTTATCAGAAAGCCTGAGTTTTATTCCCATGTCTGGCTTCTGATTCCGGCTTCCTCCCAATGTAGACCCTTGGAAGTACCAAGTGATGGCTCAAGCAGTTGGGTCCCTACCACCTGTGTGGAAGACATGAATTGATTTCCCAGATCCTGGCTCTGGCTCCAGGCTCAGCCTTGACCATTATGGGCATTTGGGGGAGTGAACCAGTTGATAGGAGCTCCCTTTCTCTGCCTCTTGAATAATTTTTAAAAATTTGTTTAGGGAACAAAAGGCAAAACAGACCCACTTTCTGTTCCTGAATATTGGAAGATCTTTCTTAAATATTTTTGGTATATTTAGCCTCAAATTCGCTCTTTCTTTTGGATCTGCTGTCCACATAGATGTATCTTTAAAGCAAGCTGATATATTCATTATTCTGAGTGCTTATTCTGGAAAGCAAAGGAAATTTAAAAAATTTTTAAAAGGTTTTATTTATTGGCCAGCACCACGGTTCAATGGGCTAATCCTCCACCTGTGGTGCTGGCACCCCGGGTTCTAGTCCCGGTCGGGGCGCCGGATTCTGTCCTGGTTGCCCCTCTTCCAGGCCAGCTCTCTGCTGTGGCCCGGGAGTGCAGTGGAGGGAGGATGGCCCAAGTGCTTGGGCCCTGCACCCCATGGGAGACCAGGAGAAGCACCTGGCTCCTGGCTTCGGATCGGCGTGGTGCTGATGGCCGCAGCGCGCCAGCTGCAGCGGCCATTGGAGGGTGAACCAATGGCAAAGGAAGACCTTTCTCTCTGTCTCTCTCTCTCACTGTCCACTCTGCCTGTCCAAAAAAAAAAAAAGATTTTATTTATTTATTTGAGAGGTAGAATTGCAGACGGAGGGAGAGGTCTTCCTTCTGTTGGTTCACTCCCCAAATGGCTGCAACGGCCAGGGCTGCTCACTGGCCAAGCACTTGGGCCATCTTCCACTGCTTTCCCAGGCCACTGCAGAGAGCTGGATTGGAAGACTAGCAGCCGGGACTAGAACCGGGGCCCATATGGGATGCCGGCGCCACAGGCGGAGGATTAACCTACTGCGCCACTGCACCAGCCCCGTAAAGGAAATTCTTAGATGGCTTTCAGAAACTCCAGATTTGGGTTAAAATGCCCTCACAACTAGGTAAGATGTCCTCTTAAAATTTGTCCTGAGATCATCTACTCAGAGGAGCTTTGTTGTATAGAAATAAATGAAAACTACACAAATGAGAATAAATAAAGGCTATTCCTTTGGCGTTTGCTAAAGCAAGATAGTTACTATCACTTCTGATTGACAGATACTCTCAAAGGCAAGCATGGGCATAGGAATACTTTATGTTGGGGAAAAAGGAACAACTTCAGGTGTGTCCTGATTGGAGGCTGTTGACATGGGCTGGATGTTGGGGGCTCGTTGGAAATCACATATTCTGTGTGATTGGTTAGTGGTACATATTTGGCTTTCTCTGATTGGTCTTAAGTTGGAAAAGGGGACCAAGTATTACCAAAACTTTCAGTTGTTAGCCAAATACTGGGCAATTAAGCCTCATTTTTTTTAAAGATTTATTTATTTATTTATCTGAAAGAGTTACACAGAGAAGGAGAGGGAGAGGGAGAGGGAGAGAGGTCTTCCATCCACTCCCCAATTGGCCGCAACAGGCAGAGCTGTGCCAATCTGAAGCCAGGAGCCAAGAGCTTATTCCGGGTCCCACCCCCACCCCCCCAGGGTGCAGGGGCCCAAGGACTTGGGCTGTCTTCTGCTTTCCCAGGACATATCAGAGAGCTAGATCAGAAATGGAGCAGACAGGACTCAAACCAGCGCCCATATGGGATGCTGGCACTGTTAGGAAACTGGCGCAGTTTTAGCCAGGTGGGGGCATGGCCCAGCTACCTGAGCCAGGCTCCACCCCCATCCTAATGGGATTCTCTGCTCCTGCTTCCCTGCCCGCCCTCAGGCAAAGTTTTAAAAGGGCCTGTTCCTGCACACCTGCTCTCTTGGCTCCGCTCCCTGCTCTCTTGACCCTTCTCTCCTGCGCTCTCTCGGTTCCTCTCTCTAGCCTCCTCCTCTGGTCTCTTGGCTCTCTCTCTCAGCTCCTCTCATCTCTCTTCACTCCTTGCTAGCTCCTCTCCTCTCTGTTTTTCTCTCTTATACTTTCTCTCTTTCCCTTCGCCACCCCTTCACTCCGGTCTGTTGGGTGTTCCCCAACGAACCCTTTCCCTTACTCCGGTGTTCGGTGTGTTTTGCGATGGCTAACATTAATATATAACAGGCACTGCAGGTGGCAGCTTTCCCCACTGTGCTACAGTGCTGGCTCCCAGGCTTGAATTTTATTAGGAATTACTGCTTGGCTTCCTCTACAAATCTGTAGATTGTGGGTCAGGGTTGCATTTAAAAAATATTTATTTGAGGGGCCAGTGCTGTGGTGCAGGGGGTTAACGCTCTGCCCTGAGGCGCTGGCATCCCATGTGGGTGCCGACCCGGCTGCTCCACTTCCCATCCAACTCTCTGCTATGGCCTGAGAAAGCAGTGGAAGATGACCCAAGTCCTTGGGCCCCTGCACCTGCATGGGAGACCTGGAGGAAGCTCCTGGCTCCTGGCTTCATATCGGCGCAGCTCCGGCCATTGCGGCCAACTGGGGAGTGAACCAGCAGATGGAAGACCTCTCTCTCTCTCTCTCTCTCTCTCTCTCTCTGTGTGTGTGTGTGTGTGTGTAACTCTTTCAAATAAATAAGTAAAACTTTAAAAAATATTTATTTGAAAGGCCGAGTTAGTGGGAGAGATAGAGAAAGAGATCTTTATCAGTTGGTTTCCTCAAATTCTTGCAATGGCTAGGGCTGGGCCAGGTCAAAGCCTGGAATCTAGAACTTCATCCGGATCACCCACAGAGGTGGAAGGTGTCCAAGTACTTGGGCCATCCTCTGCTGCCTTCCCTGATGCATTAGCAGGGAGCTGGATTGGAAGTAGAGTAGCTAGGACTCAAACTGATACTCATATGGGATGGTGGCATTGCAGGCAGCAGCTTAACTCACTGTGCCACAATGCTGATCTCAGAGTTCTATTTTTATATGGGTCTGCCCATTGACTAGTTGTACATTCAGTCTCTCATTTGAGAAGCACAACACTTCATATAGCTTCTGTGGATGAAATTATCTCATAATTTTCCACTGGAGTTTTTATAACCCCATGTATACTCTGCAAAGTTGTTTCTTTAATAAGTCTTGCAGTGGACACTGCTGTGTTGTCAAGAGCTTCCTTCAGGATGGGAGGACTTACTGCACCAGCTGCCATTATGTATCAGTCCTGTACTCTGAGAACTGGCTTTTGCTGATAGAACTGCCTTGCCCAAGGTGATGTCCTTTCTCATGGGCAGCCAATATTAAGCAACTGCTCAATGCTGGGGGACAATGCTGAAGGACTACGCCAGCTTCAGGGCTCCCGTGAAAATCTGCTGAGGCCTTGGTTGAGATGGTATTACCAGTTTCACATTTCTGTCTGCCCAATTCTGCTTCCTTTTCTTCTCCAAGTTTTGATCTTCAGAATGTGCTGCACAGTAAACTTCCTGTTGCTAATCTCCATCTCAGATTCTGCTTCCCCAGGGATATTACCTGTAACAATTCGTCTTTAAATTATCCTAATTTGAGTGTACCATCTGTTTCCTGCTGGGACCCTGACTGGCAGAAGATATTACATTTATTATTTATCCCATTAAATGCAGGTTCCTGATTCACAATAGGACTTTTTTGTTTGTTTTTCATGCAGACCAGGGGATTTGGGCCTGATCTGATTGTGGGAATAGGGGTGTGTTTAACTTGCTCATTTTTAAATTGCTTTTTCTGGTATGTTACATTCTCTCCTCTTCTCTCCTCCCCCTCTCCTCCCTCTCCCCCTCCCCCACCCCCCCTCCTTTTATAATGCCCAGTGTATTTATCTCAGACTCAGAACTTAGTAGAAATAAGGAACTACTTGAGAAGGGACAGATGTAGCATGCCTTGGATTGGACTTGAACAAAGACTTTTAGAGGCAGGTGAAGTGCCCTGATTGGATACAGAATTCACAAAACAGATAATTTGTTGCTATGCTACAAACCCTTTATACTGTGCCTTACATAACTGTTCTAGAAGAATATATGCCAAATATCTGTATAGTTCTGTTTACAACAATTTTCACAAACATTGGATTCTCCTTGGTTCTTGAGCTGGGTTCAGCACCTTCTATACATCCTCAAAGAGAAGAAAAGAGGGTCAGTACCTAGGTGTCAGTGAAAAATATGTCCACATCCAACTTCCTTGTGCTCTGAAAAGATATTTTTCTGCAGAGTTTATCTGAGAGGCAGAATTATAGCACGGAGGTTTAAAACATGAACCAGGGAATCAGACTATCTTGTTCAAGTCATTTTCTTTGCTATTTACCTTGTTTGTGGAATTAGTAAGGTACTTAGCCTCTATATGCCTCAGTTTCCTCATTTTTCTTTTCTTTATTTGAAAGGCAGAGTTACAGGAGTCAGAGAGAGATTGAGATTTTCCATCTGCTGGTTCACTCCCCAATCGGCCGCAACAGCTGAAGCTGTGCCAATCAGGAGCCAGGAGCTTCTTCTGGGTCTCCCAGGCGGGTGCAGGGGCCCAAGGACTTGGGGCATGTTCTACTGCTTTCTCAGGCCATGGCAGAGAGCTGGATTGGAAGTGGAGCAGCTGGGACTTGAACCGGTACCCATAGGGGAATGCTGGCACTGCAGGTGGCGGCTTTACCTGCTAGGCCACAACGCCGACCCCCCTCATTTTTCAAATGAAGAAAATGATAGCATTATTTGATAAAATACTTGTGTAGAGGCGAGAATTGTGACACATTGGTTTAAGCCACTGCTTGGGATATCCACATCCCATATTGGAGTCCCTGGTTTGAGTCCTGGTTTCACTTTTGATTCCAGCTTGCTGCACATCCTGGAAGGCAGCAGATGATGGCTCAAGTACTTGAATCCTTGCCACCTGTGTGAGAAACCTGGCTGGAGTCCCTGGCTTCAGCCTGGCCGAGCCCCGGCTGATAACAGGCATTTGAGGACTGAACCAAAGGATGGAAGACTCCTTTTCCCTCTCTCCCTCTCCCCCTTCCTCTTACTTTCTCCTTCTCCACTTTTTTCTCTCTTCCCTCTTCCTTCCTCCTTTCCTCTTCTTTCCTTCTCTCTCTCTTCCTTCCTCCTTCTCTGTCACTTTGCCTGTCAAGTAAATTAATAAACATTAAAAAGCAGTGTGTGGGTCGCATAGGTTAATCTATATGAAGGCCTGAGAATAGTGCCTGCATTTAGTGAGCACCATATTACTGTTATGATGTTAGCTTCATTTTATACCATGTAGAATTTTGAAGTTCTTATGTATTTAACTATGCCAGTATTTCATTTTAATTTTTTTCTTAAAGGAAAGAAATTAAAGAATAAAAAGATATTATGACCTAATACCATTAGCTTTTGTCTATATTTTCCTCTATCACATTTCTCTAACTAAAAATGTATTATGGGGGGCAGGCATTGTGGTACAGCAGGTTAATCTGCGTGGGACCCCTGTACCCCTTTTCAGAGTGCCTATTTTTTTTGACAGGCAGAGTTAGACAGTGAGAGAGAGATAGAGAGAAAGATCTTTCTTTTTCTGTTGGTTCACCCTGCAAGTGGCCACTACAGCTGGCGTGTTGCGTCCCAGCGCACTGTGCGGATCTGAAGCCAGGAGCCAGGTGCTTCCTCCTGGTCTCCCATGCGGGTGCTGGGCCCAAGGACCTGGGCCATCCTCCACTGCACTCCCAGGCCACAGCAGAGAGCTGAACTGGAAGAGGAGCAACCGGGACAGAATCCGGCGCCCCAACCTGGACTAGAACCCGAGGTGCCGGTGCCTCAGGCGGAGGATTAGCCTAGTGAGCCGCGGCGCCGGCCCAAAGTGGCTACTTTGGGTACTGGCTACTACATGCTTCCGATCCAGCTTCCTGCTAATGGCACCTGGGAGGCAGCAGATAATTGGCTGAAGTAATGGGGTTTCTGACACCCATGATGGGAGACCTGGGTAGAGTTCCTGGTTTCAGCTTGGCCTAGCCTAGGCTATTGCTAGTGCTTACTATTAAGGTAAATTTTTTTCTGTCATGATTTAACGTTTTTCTATCAACACCTAGAATTACAGTATCTGTAAATTCCTCAGAATTATTGTATCTGTAGACTCCCCCTCCCAATCTGCCTTTTTAAAAATTTTTCTATTTAAAAGTGTACATTGAAAAGTTACATTTATTTATGAGTCACAAGTGATGTTATGATTTATGAATACAGTATGGAATAATTAAATCAAGATAATTACCACATCCATTATCTCAATACTTATTGTGATGAGAACATATGAAATTTATTCTTAGTGATTTTGAAATGTACATTATGGTATTTAACATGTCTACTATGCTTTTCAAGGTATCTCCAAATAGGAAAAAAACCCTCTATTCTTCCTAATTGAGGCTTTGTACCATTTGACTATTTCCCTGGCCCCCTCTCCTCTAATCACCATCTACTCTGATTCTTTGAACTCTGTTGTTTTTGACTCTAGAAACAGGTGTAAACATGCTATTTTCTAGTTTTCTGTGCTTGGCTTTTTACACTTAACATAATGTTTTCCAATTCTATCCATGTTGTCACAAATGAAAAAAAAATTCTCATTATGGCTGAATTGTATTGCACTGTGTACATATACCACTTTTTCTTCATCTATTCATCTGTTGATAGGTTAATTTTGTAACTTGGATATGGTGAAGAATGCTGCAATAAAAAGGGCATGCAAACATTTTTAACATGATGTATCAAGTATTCTAGGTGAATACTGTAAGTAGGATTCTAGATCATATTTTTGGTTTTTTGAGTAACTTCCATAACATTTTTCCATAATGATTTTACTAATTTATATTACTACCAACAGTGTGCAAGAGTTTCCTTTTTTCTGTATCCTCACAAATGCTTATTATCTTTTAAGTTTTTGATAATGGTTATTCTGAGAGGTATGAGGTGATACTTTATTATAATTTTGACTTGCATTTTCCTAATGATTCATGATGTATAGCAGTTTTCATGTACCTATTGGCCATTTGTATACTTTCTTCAAGAAATATTTTATTCAAGCTCTTGTCCAACTTTAAGTCAGATTTTCTTCCTATAAGATTTGTTTGAGTTTCTTACATATTTGGAGTATTTGCCTTCCTTTTCTGTCTTCACTCTCTCCACGTCTTTTTGCTGAATTAGTGACTGGAAGATTGAACAGTAATTCACTCAGATAATATTTTGGTTATGTCTATTTTGCATTACATATTTTTTATTGTCATAAATATGTTTTTAAGTCTTTTTAAAAAAACTGTGTACTTAAAAAAATTATTTGAGAGGCTGAGTGCCTAAATGTCTGCAGCTACTGGGCCTGGATGAGACTGACATCTGGGAGTTCAATCTATATCTCCATGTTGGTGACAGGAAGCCAATTACTTGGGCCATCACTGATGCCCAAGGTCTGCATTAAAGGAAGCTGGAATCAGGAGGTGGAGGCAGGATTTGAACCCAGGCACTCTGATACAGGATATGAGCATCTTAACTGGCATCTTTTTTTTTTAACTTTTATTTAATGAATATAAATTTCCAAAGTACGATTTATGGATTACAATGGCTTCCCCCACATACCGTCCCTCCCACCCACTCCCCTCCCCTTTCCCACTCCCTCTCCCCTTCCATTCACATCAAGATTCATTTTCGATTATCTTAATATACAGACGATCAGCTTAGTATACATTAAGTAAGGATTTCAACAGTTTGCTCCCACACAGAAACATAAAGTGAAAAATAATAGATGATATTTTTTAAATGATGATGAAATCAGATCAGACCTATTGTCATGTTTAATCCCAGTGAGAGTCAAGTTGGGAGTTGATAATTTCTTTTTTTTTTTTTTTTACAGAGGATCAGTTTAGTATACATTAAGTAAAGGTTTCAACAGTTTGCACCCCCATAGAAACACAAAGTGAAATATACTGTTTGAGTACTCGTTATAGCATTAAATCTCAATACACAGCACATTAAGGACAGAGATCCTACATGAGGAGTAAGTGCACAGTGACTCCTGTTGTTGACTTTACAAATTGACACTCCTGTCCATGGCATCAGTAATCTCCCTATGCTCCAGTCATGAGTTTCCAAGGCTATGGAAGCCCCTTGAGTTCTCCGACTCTTATCTTGTTTAGACAAGGTCATAGTCAAAGTGGAGGTTCTCTCCTCCCTTCAGAGAAAGGTACCTCCTTCTTTGAAGACCTGTTCTTGCCACTGGGATCTCACTCGCAGAGATCTTTTGCCAGAGTGTCTTGGCTTTCCATGCCTGAAATACTCTCATGGGCTTTTCAGCCAGATCCGAATGCCTTTAGGGCTGATTCTGAGGACAGAGTGCTATTTAGGACATCTGCCATTCTATGAGTCTGCTGAGTATCTCACTTCCCATGTTGGATCACTCTCCCCTTTATTTATTCCATCGGTTAGTGTTAGCAGGTACTAGACTTGTTTATGTGCTTCCTTTGACTCTTAGTCCTTTCATTATGATCAATTGTGAACTGAAATTGATCACTTGGACTAGTGAGATGGCATTGGTACATGCCACCCTGATGGGATTGAATTGGAATCCCCTGGTATGTTTTTAACTCTACCATTTGGGGCAAGTCAGCTTGAGCATGTCCCAAATTATACATCTCTTCCCTCTCTTATTCCCACTCTTATGTTTAACAGGGATCACATTTCAGTTAATTTTTAACACTTAAGAATAACTGTGTATTAATTACAGAATTAAACCAGTCATATTAAGTAGAACAGACAAAAAAACTACTAAGAGGGATAATGTATTAAGTTGTTCATTAACAGTCAGGGCTATGCTGATCAAGTCACCGTTTCCCATAGTGTCTATTTCACTTCAGGAGGTTTCCTTTTTGGTGTTCAGTCAGTTGTCACCGATCAGGGAGAACATATGGTATTTGTCCCTTTGGGACTGGCTTATTTCACTCAGGATGATGTGTTCCAGATTCCTCCATTTTGTTGCAAATGACTGGATTTCGTTGTTTCTTACTGCGGTATAGTATTCTAAAGAGTACATATCCCATAATTTCCAACATCCTATTGAATGGGGAAAAGTTGGAAGCATTTCCACTGAGATCTGGGACCAGGCAGGGATGTCCACTCTCACCACTTCTATTCAATATAGTTCTGGAGGTTCTAGCCAGAGCTATTAGGCAAGAAAAAGAAATTAAAGGGATACAAATTGGGAAGGAAGAACTCAAACTATCCCTCTTTGCAGATGACATGATTCTTTAACTGGCATCTTAACCACTAACCCAAACATGTTCCTCTGTGTTTTCAATTTCTGAGAATTGATTTCATCTTTTCATAGATATCTATTTTGCTTTTTTTAGTTTTTCTCTTGAATCTAGGTGTTATGATATCCATTTGTTTATATTTTAGCTACATCTCCCATTTTATTGAAACCATTTGAGTAGGTTTCTATTCCCTGAAAGCAAAATGTTCCCTAACTAGGACCAAGAGTCTTATGGAGAATTGGACATATGGAGAATCTCATCTAGTCAGTTGAATCGCAAAGTCTATGTGGTGGTTGATAACATTTGCTTGTTTTAGATGGATGCAATTTAGTCTACCAGGGATGTGTAGGGCGATCCTGGTTGAAGGAAGAGCAATAACAAAAGCAGGCCAATATAGAGTTTTCAGAGCAGGAAGCATTCAATTTTGCTGAATCGATCAAAGGATAGGTGTGATGGTGTGCTTTGAGGAGACTGGTGGCAATACTGGAAAGATATTTTAGGGACATCATATGGGGGATCTTTAATGTTAAGGAGAGAACTTTGCAACTAGTTTGACATTGAGGAGATGCAGAGAGTTTGAATTAAAGCCATAGCATAATCAAAGATGTTCAGAAAGATTAATCTGGTTACAATGTGCAGAATGGATTGGAGTCGTGACTGAGGGCAGAAGGACAAGTGGTCAGACTATTGAATTAGTTCAAGCAAGCTGTAATTAGTGTCTCAACACATGAAAGTGGAAGCATTTCATAGTCTATACAGAATTTGTATATCTCCATTAGAAGGTAGCACATGGAAAGGAATAATTATATTTTCATATTCTGACAATCAAGCAATACGTGTCACCAGATTGTAGAGATAAAATGCAGAGTGACCAAAAATGTCACTGTTACATTAAAAATGAGTTTGTTCTTTAGCCCCTTTAAATATTCATTTAACATTTTCTCATATTTCGATGACAGACAACATCTGTGAAATTAGAATTAAATCATTTGATGGGGTTCTCAGACCCATAGTCTTTAGAAATATGTTTCTTCAAATGAATTCCTGGTTTCTCTTCTAGCGTTCTTAAACAATATCTCTGTTTTAATTTTAACGTGTTGTAGAATAATTATATTGGCCTTCTTGAGCAGTTTCCAGAAAAATCTGCCTTCTGAAGCTTTTCTTTTTAAAGATTTACTTATTTATTTGAATGGCAGAGTTACAGAGAGAGGATAGACGGAAATCTTCCATCCGCTGGTTTATTCCCGGTATGGCTATAATGATGGGGGCTGGGCCAGGCCAAAGCCAGGAGCTTCATCTGGATCTCCAACATGGGCGCAGGGGCTCAAGGACTTGAGCCATCCTCTGCTGCTTTCCCAGATGCATTAGCAGGGAGATGGATCAGAAGTGGAGCAGCCAAGATGTGAACTGGTGTTCTTACAGGATGCTGGTGTTGCAGGCAGTGGATTAACCCATTGTACCACAATGCTGGCCCTTGAAGTTTTTCTTAAACTTAGAGATCCAAGGGAAGTGAGGCCTAGAGGACTTAACTGTAACTCTTTCCCCCCACATAAAGCAGGTGCTAAAATGCAAGGATGCTAAAATGAGCATAGGGTAGAAGAATTAAATTTGCTTAGTAAAAGCACATCTAACTGAACTTGGTTTCCCTATTGCGACTAGATAGCAGAGGTGAGGATGGGGAAAATACAGACTTTCAGAGTCAATATCCTTGGGAGATTGGTTCTAGGACCCTCCTGTAGATACCAAAATCTTTGAATTCTCAAGTCCCTTATTTAAAATGGTGCAGTATTTGCATAGGACTTATGCATGTCCTCTATATACTTTAAATTGTCTCTAGATTATAATACCTGATACAACGTAAATGATATGTAAATAGTTCTGTATTATTTAGGGAATGACAAGAAAAAATCTGTGTATGTTCAGTACAGATGAAACTTTTTTTTCAAATATTTTTGATTCACTGTTGGTTGAATCCATGGATGTGGAACACAGAGATACAAAGGACTAACTGTCCAGATCTTTCACCTCATTCTTCTAGGACTTAAGCATTGATTCCCTCAGCCCCTGGGAGTACTAAAAGCCCTCTCTGGGAATTGTGCTTGGCTGAAAAATCCTGCCTAGCTCAAGGTCACACACTTTTTTGGGATCAGCCTGTGCCCAGTGGGTCATCTCTTTGTGGGTATTAGTTCTCTTCCCATCAGTCCAACTTGGGACATCTCTGAAAGGCCATGTCAACTTCAGAACTCCCCAGTGGAATTGTCTGAAGCCTTTTGCACGCATTTCCTATTGCTGTTACCATACATTTAGTGGCTTACAACAACACCTATGTGTAATCTGACAGTTCTGGAGGTTAAAAGTCAGAAATGGATCTCACTGGGCTAAAATCAACATGTTAGGAGGACTTCCTTCCTTCTGGAGGCCCTAGAGGAGAATGCATTTCCTTGCCAGTTTCTAGAGGGCACCTGTACTCCTTGGCTCATGACTCTTTCTTCATTCTTAAAAACCAGCAACATGGCCTCTTGTCTCCTCTATGACTTCTACTTCCATTCTTTGTTAGGTATACATTTATTTGAAAGGCAGAATTATAGGGGGGAGGGAGGGAAGGAGGGAGAAAGGGAGAGAGAGAGAGAGAGATCGATCTTACACCTGCTGGCTCACCCCCAGATGCCACAACAGCCAAAGCTGGGCTGATCTGAAACCAAGAGCTTCTCCCGGGTCTCCCATATGGGTGCAGGGCCCCAAGAACTTGGACCATCTGCTGCTGCTTTCCCAAGCACATTGGCAGGGAGCTGGATCAGAAGTAGAGCAGCCAGGGCTTGAACCTGCACCCATATGGGATGCTGGTGGCTTTACCTGCTATGCCACAGTGATGAGCCCTCTACTTCCATTCTTACATCTTCTCTGACCTGCCCACCTACTACTTTTCCTTAAAAGGACCCTTGTGATTACATTGGGCTTACCTGGGTAATCTTCCATTGCAAGATCCTTAATTATACTTGTAAAGTTCCTTTTGTCATCCAAGGTGATATGAGTATATTCACATGTCCCAGGGATTAGGGTATGGATTTCCAGGGAGGCGGTTGGTAGTGGTGGTATCATTACTCTGCCTGCCACACTCATGCCTAGTCCAGTTTCCCTCAGTTCTGAGCAGGTATCCATCCCAAGAGCATGCACTTCCTGCACACAAACATCCACCTCAAAGTCTGCTTCCTAGTGAACCCAGGCTGTTACACAGACCAACCCAGGAAGTTAGGAGAAGAGTCTGGGTATGGAACTAGACATTTACAGTGGAATTAAATTGTAATTACTCCCTGAATCTTTGCAGAACTGAGGCTACCTCAATATTCCTTTACATAATGCCCTGTCTTTCCTTGCTGAAGTAACCTTCCTTGGCTCTCCAGAAACTTAGATCTTATTTGAAAGGCAAGGGACCCAGTTTCTCCTTGGTCCTTTCATATCGGAGAGTCTGCCATGTAATGTTTAACAAAAAACGCCAGGTGCTTCAAAGGGAAAACTAGGCAGAGAGTTATCAAGGGTTGTATTTTCTGGGAAGTGGATTTCAAGAGAAAGAGTAGACTGCAGATGGTTTCTTGTGGAGTACCCCCTTGAAGTCAACATCTATGAAGGAAGACAAAGTCAGGACTGGGTCAAGGGAGAAGTTGGGCTGCAGTGTGATCTCTATAAGTAACTTAGTCAAACCCATGAGGAAGCTCTGAAAGCTGCTCCTTTGCAGGTGCCCAAGATGGGGCAAGAAATATGGGCCTTTAAACTTCTGCCTTGGCCGATGGTCAGAAGTGAATTGCTCCCTCAGGTGGAGGAAAGACTACCAAACTCCTTTGCAAAGTGGCTATCATGAGCAACGTACAGGAGTTCTATTTATTCTACATCCTCATCAGCGCTTGGTATTGTTGTTATTTATAAAATATTTTAGCCCTTCTGTCTCATATATATCTCATTGTAGGTTTGTTTTCATTTCTCTAATGGATAGTGATGTTGAACATCTTTATGTGTTTGTCGTCTGTATCTCTTCTTTGGTGAAGTGTCTATTCAAATTTGACTTTTTAAAAAATTGGTTTGCTTGTCTTACTGTTAAATTTTAAAAGGACTTTTGTGTTCTAGGTACAAGTCCTTTAGCAAGTATGCATTTTGCACATATTCCAGGCTGTTGGGTATCTCTTCAACAGATAGAAAGAATGACTGATAGTAATTTCAGCTCAGTGCCTAGGTTTTGAAAGTGGAATAAGAATGGCAGGCCCAGGGTAGGGACATCAGGAGTGACCTAACTGCCCTTAAGGAGTGCATTCAGGAAGATTCACCAGTTTTTTTTTTTTTTTTTTTTTGACAGGCACAAGTGGACAGTGAGAGAGAGAGACAGAGAGAAAGGTCTTCCTTTGCCGTTGGTTCACCCTCCAATGGCCGCCGCGGCTGGCGCGCTGCGGCCGGCGCACCGCGCTGATCCGATGGCAGGAGCCAGGAGCCAGGTGCTTTTCCTGGTCTCCCATGGGGTGCAGGGCCCAAGCACCTGGGCCATCCTCCACTGCACTCCCTGGCCACAGCAGAGGGCTGGCCTGGAAGAGGGGCAACCGGGACAGAATCCGGCGCCCCGACCGGGACTAGAACCTGGTGTGCCGGCGCCGCTAGGCGGAGGATTAGCCTAGTGAGCCGCGGCGCCAGCCGGATTCACCAGTTTTATAAGTCTCAGTTTTCTACTTCATGGCACTGATAAAGAATTACAAAAAATACAGCAAATTATAAGAAGCTTGATCATAAAACCTTGAGTTTCCTCCTACTTAGGGGAGATTCTTGCTCATGGAAACAACAATCATGTAATGCTAATTATAAAAAAGAATGTCTTACTCTGTGTGTATGAGAGGGCTTAAAAATTCATGGAAAATGGAATTAAAAGATGTTTAGGGCTGGTATTTAGCCTCATGGTTTTAAGATGCCTGCATCCTACATTAGGGTACATGGTTTGCTATCCGATTCTGGCTCCTGATTCCAGCCTTTTGCTAATGCAGATCCTGGGAGGTAGTAGTGATGGTTCAAATAATTGGGTTCCTGTTTCCCACATGGGAGATCTAGATTGAATTTCCAGATCCTGGCTTTGACCCTGGCCCAACCTGGTCTGTTATGGGTATTTGGGAAGTAAACCAGTAGAGGGAGCTCTCTGTCTCTTTCTACCTTGCAAATAAATAAATTAAAAAAAAAAAAAAAAAGAAAACTTTACACAAAAATAAACTTGTTATAAAACAGTTTTGCAGAGTTTTCATAATATACATTGTCCATGAACTATTTGTATACCCCTCATAGTAAGGGAAATGGCAATATGGTGCACAATAAATAAAATCGATTTGAGAAAGAAAAGCTGCTGCTCTGAACATTCCTTGGTATAGACAACAAGTCTTAGTTTTGGGAGGAGCAAACTGTTCCTCTTAAGTATGTAAATGTGACTTGTGTCCATTATTCTGAAAGAAGTGTCAATCTTTTTTTTTTTAAAGAGATTTATTTACTTGAAGGGTAGAGTTACAGAGAAAGAAAGAAGGAGAGACAGAGAGGTCTTCATCTGCAGGCTCATGCCACATATGGCCATAATGGCCAGGGCTGGGCCAGGCCGAAGCCAGGAGCTTCTTCCTGGTCTTCGATGTGGGTGCAGAGGCCCAAACACTTGGGACATCCTTTGCTGCTTTCCCAAGCACATTTAGCAGGGAGCTGGATAGGAATTTGAGCAACCTGTATTCAAACTGGAGTTCGTATGGGATGCCGGTTTTACAGGTGGCAGCTTTACCTGCTTTGCCACAACGCCAACCCCTCACACAGTCTTTTTTGTCTCTTGATGATGTGAACCTCTGCCCTTGCCTCTGCATGCTGAACTCAAAGTCATTGAGAAGAGCTGGCTCCAAAGAAATAGACACCCACTGTTCTCCAAACTAACTCGAAAGCAGAATCTAAGATAAGATCTTTGTTGTGGGGAGTTTACTTGGGAAGGGATCTCAGGAAGCAAATATGAAAGAATGCGGGAGGGGAGAGAGAAGGAAGGAAAATAAACTGATTTAAGATGTAGTGGATGATGTCACTGTTATTGTCTAGATCCCCAAATGACTGTTTTCCCAACCTCCCAACTTTCTTGTGTTTTGCTCTTAGTGGCTTAAATCTGCAGCCTTGGTAGTAGATGCACCTTTGAACTGTTAGAGTTGCCTTACTTGGAGACAGTGAGAACTAGGAGTGTTTGAGTGTTTATTCCCTCCTGGCCCTTCCATTTGCCAGTGGCTGGTATAGAATTGTGAAAACCCAGCTCTTTTGCTTCCAGTGAGACAAAATCTGGTGTGTGATCTGTATTCCACAGTTCTTCAAGGCCAAGATTCCCTTCAAACCTCACTTTTTGACCCCTGCCCACTCTGCTTCCCCCCACTTCCTTATTGTTCTTTCCTGGGAACACTTCATTAATAAATTGCTCATACACAAACCTTCACCTCAGGGTCTGTTTCTGGAAACAGGACCATGACCTTAAGCATGCATTTTGGAGGTTGCCTGTATTAATTAAGTTAAGTTTAGCCTAAAGCTGCCCCCATACATATTTTAAATGTGTCCCAAAGGTTTCTGCATAGAGAAACTAATGTGATGTGTATTTGGACTATAACCTACTCTTCTATCAAGCAACTGAGTCTCAGCCAATTACCAGTGGATGACTCTTGGATCCATGTTCAAATAAGAAAGAAGCCAGCTGTAGCCAATTGGACTGTCCTATTACCTTACTTCCCTTTCCTGTTCATCACTTATTTTTCCCTCTATAACCATAACCTGGCCTGTGGTTGGGCAGAGCATTTTGAACAATCTTTGATTCAGTTACTGCCTGTTATAGAATTGAAAATAAAGCCAGTTAAGGTCCACAAAGCTAGATTTATTGCAATTTTAATTTTTTTATTTTTTTAACTTTTATTTAATGAATATAAATTTCCAAAGTACAGAATATTGATTACAATGGCTTCCCCCCCATAACGTCCCTCCAACCCACTACCCTCCCCTTATCCACTCCCTCTCCCCTTCCATTCACATCAAGATTCATTTTCGATTCTCTTTATATACAGAAGATCAGTTTAGCATACATTAAGTAAAGATTTCAACAGTTTGCTGCCACACAGAAACATAAAGTGAAAAATACTGTTTCAGTACTAGTTATAGCATTAAATCTCAATGTACAGCACACTAAGGACAAAGATCCTACATGAGGAGTAAGTGCACAGTGACTCCTGTTGTTGACTTAACAAATTGGCACTCTTGTTTATGGCATCAGTAATCACCCTAGGCTCTTGTCATGAGCTGCCAAGGCTATGGAAGCCCCCTGAGTTCACTGACTCTGATCATTTTTAGACAAGGCCATGGCCAAAGTGGAAGTTCTCTCCTCCCTTCAGAGAAAGGTACCTCCTTCTTTGATGACCCATTCTTTCCACTGGGATCTCACTCACGGAGATCTTTCATTTAGGTTTTTTTTTTTTTTTGCCAGAGTGTCTTGGCTTTCCATGCCTGAAATACTCTCATGGGCATTTCAGCCGGATCCGCATGCCTAAGGGCTGATTCTGAGGCCAGAGTGCTGCATTTGCCATTCTATGGGTCTGCTGTGTATCTCACTTCCCATGTTGGATCATTCTCTCCCTTTTTGATTCTATCAGCTAGTATTTGCAGACACTATTGTTTATGTGAAGAATAGTGTCCACATAAACAAGATTTATTGCAATTTTTAAACACCTTTGTGGGAAGCAGAACTAATACTTTTTCAGGACTTCTTAGGAAGCACACAGACCCCTCCTCCCACTAGAATGGTCTGCATAATGCAGGGAAATATCTGCTTTTGATTTAAGATTGGAACCTGGGGGCTGTTAACTCCTCTGTATTTCTTAATTGGGCTGCTGTCACCCCAGGGAAAAGAGGCTCCAAAGGCATCAGAAAAGGCCTCCAGGCAGAAAGTGGGCTGATGATGGCAGAAAGCCCAAGGTAGAATGCCTGAACTTGCCTGGAGCTGTCCATAGTAGCTGTGGGTGAAATGAAATGTGAGCCAAGGGATGCGATGTGGGGCACCAGAAGTGTATGCTAGCATGACCTAGTGAGTATAACCTGGACTGCCATAACCTTGTGATTCACACCCTGTGCAGGGCATGACTGCAGCCTGTGCTTTAGCTAGCCTAGCAGGGGACAGAGCTGAACTCTTACATAATTGTTGCAGGAACAGATCACCAGCAACTGGAAGCTCAGGTCTACTAGTAAAGCAGTATTCAGTCTGGGGTATGTGACCCCTTAAAATATATCAAGAATTCCAAGTGGGTATGTATTAGTTTGCTTGCACTGCACCAGTAGTATACCACAGATTGGGTTGGTATAAACCACAGAGATTTATTTTGTTAAAGTTCTGGTGGCTGGAAGGACAGGACCAAGGTACCAGACTCTGTCCTTGGCTTGCAGATATCCACCTTTTCATTGTGTCCTCACATGACCTCTTCTCTGTGCCTGTATGCTCCTGGTGTTTCTTACTCTTATGAGGATATCAGTCACATTAGATTAGGATCCTGTCTTAATTATCTTTTTTTTCAGGGGCCCAACCACTTGGGCCATCTTATACTGCTTTCCCAGGCCATTAGCAGGGAACTGGATCAAAAATGGAGCAGCTGGTAGTTGAACAGATGCCCATATGGGATACTGATGCCACTATACCACAGTTCCAGCCCCTTTAATTATCTTAGTTACCTCCCCAAAGGTGCTGTCTCAAGGCATAGTCACA
This sequence comes from Oryctolagus cuniculus, assembly GCF_964237555.1. Lineage (NCBI taxonomy): Eukaryota > Metazoa > Chordata > Mammalia > Lagomorpha > Leporidae > Oryctolagus > Oryctolagus cuniculus. Next base: position 29,372,943 of record NC_091453.1, on the reverse strand, counting down.
TTGGGAGTTAGGGTTTCGATATAAGAATTTTGTGGGGACATAATTCATTCTCTAGCAGCTTACCTGGGCATAGTTTTATGAGAATTTCTAAATTCAACTTGTGCTATTTACTAAAAAGTGCAAACATACATACATGCAGGTGTCATAAAGATTCTCTTTTCTACCTCTCCTTTCATAGTTTTCCTTTCCCCACTTTATAAAGCACAGGTATGCTTCTTACCCATACCAAATTTTACTGGTATATCTTGCCCAGGGATGTAAAAACACCCTGGATACCAACAGGAAGACAATTACAAACAGATTTCTTTAACCAAGGCATCATGGGCCTGCTCTATCAGATTTCATGTTTTCCTTTCATAAGCACATTTCCCTTAAAATTGAATTAGGTAATTTGAGGGGCTGGAGTTGTGGTATAATGGATTAAGTTGGCACCTGTGATATCAGCATCCTATATCGGAGTGCCAGTTTTGAGTAATAGCTGCTCTGCTTCCTATCTAGCTTCCTGCTAATGCGCTCTAGAAGGAAGTGGAAGATGGCCCAAGTGCTTCGGGTTGGCCCGGCACCCAGTCATTTGGGGAGTGAACCAGCAGATGGAAGATAACTTTCTGTCTCTGCCTCTGTGTCACTCTGCCTTTTAAAATAAATAATTAAATCTTATTTTAAAAAGGGATCGGAGTAAGCTTGGGCTTACCAGCGGGTGCTGCTGGCACAGGGATCTCACGATTTGTTACTTAGTGGCACTCCTTGGAGGTACATGACACTATGGTCTGTACCTCATGTTGGGATATTCTGAATTTAGTTATATATTTAGAGTGGAAAACCACAGGTAATGGCAAAATTCTTTTGACAATATTCAGTGAATAGAAGAAGCAAAGCCTTTTAAGAATATATAATATTCATTAGGGAGAGTCTCTAAACAAAGGATAAGAAATTGTAAAAAAAATAGCAATGTCATGCCTTATTTCATCTAGGTGACAATTCATATATCAAAATATCATATTTTGTCTATCTTAGAACATGAATACTCAAAACAAACTTAAAGCATTGTGAGGTGGGCACGCATTTAGCCTAGTAGTTAAAACTTTAGTTAAGATGCCCACATTCCATAATAGAGTGCCTGGGTTCAATACCTGACTTGGACTTCTGACCCCAGTTTCCTACCAGTGCAGACCTTGGGATGCAAGAGTTAGTGACTCAAGCAATTGGGTTTCTTCCACTCATGTGAAAGACCAGAATTGAGTTCCTGGCTCCTGTTTCCAGCGCTGGCTGTTGTGGGCATTTGAGGAATAAACTAGCTGATGAGAGCACTCTGTTTCTTTTTCTCTCTGCCTCTCTAATGAATGGAAAAAAAATAATCCCTCTACCCCTTCCTCCTTCCCTAATTCCTCTCATTTTCCCTCTTCTCATTTCCTGTGTTCTCAGCGATGAAAATTTTCATTCTTCCATGTCTCAGTGTCTATTTTTTGCTCCAAGGTTTCATTTAAAGCAATATTCAATTTATATAAAAAGCAATGTATAAAAAACGTAACAATATTTATTACCCCAACCATTTCTGTATATTTGGTAATATACAAGGTGCCTTTAAATACACGACTAACAGGAATAATGAATAACCGTTTTCCAAATTTTAGTAAAACCCTTTAAAGGGTTTTTTTTTCCCACCAGACAATGAGAAAGTAAATGACTGAATTGGCTGTATAATGAATGCTTTGGGAAATCATATGCTTCCCAATTCTTTGTTTTCAACTAATTTGAAGGAAATCCTAATTATCAACTGCTGCATTATTAAAGATGCTTTCTGATGATATGACTACTATTTTATTATTGACATGACTTGGAATAGATTGACTTTGCTATAGTGAAATTATTTCTATTTATTTATCTAGGTAAACAAGGTTTCCAAGTTCTTGCATCCATAAACATAATAGAAATTTACTGTATTAAAAATGACAGTTGTATCATTTAGGACATCTTACAAAAGTCTCATTTTGTGTGCAGATCTCAAACATTCAATACAGATTGAAGGCAAGAATAGGAAACAGTTCCTATCCCTGCTGTTTACTTTTTTCTGGGTTTGTTTTTACTGTCCTTATATAAGACAAAAAGATACAACCTGGGTTATTTTTCTAGTACCTCTGGGTCACAAGGAGGCTGTGGACCTGTTTATTAGTTACAAAAAGGGGTGACAAGGTCTTGTTTGATGACATTTTTTCTTGAGTTAAAACAGCATTAACTCTACCACTTTGAAATAACTCTTGGCAAAAAGATTTCAATGCAAGATCACAGTGTTTGCCATATGATTAGGGAATTCTAAGACACCAATGAACATTTAGTAATTTATATATTTCTTGATGGGTTTTGAATATGCTGTACTTTTAGCATCTTTGATTATTCATTTTCAAAGAGCAGTTTTAAAATCTTATAATAATCAGCCCTATATTTAATAGATTTTATTTATTCAGATTGAGAGACAGCAGGATTTTCTAAGATCATCTGAACTCTATTTGATGCTTTTTGTTATTTATGTAAATGAGAACTCATCAATATAACTGTTGTATTTATTGTACTTGTTCATATCTTAACACTATTAAAGCCAGAAAAGACAGTGGGAAATGCCTTGCTGTTACAGTAAATTTCAATTTTTAAAAGAACTTACAATCATTGCAAAGAAAATGTGGGAGTTAAGTTGATGGTGAACTAGACTTTGATTTTAAGGGCCCCTGGGAAAATGAATAAGAGAAGAAAAAAATAATCATTCCACATTTGACTTCAGAAAATAAACAGCTTCATCATATATCAGTGCCTAAAATATATACAAGTGAGCATTAGAATTGCAAATGAATTGAAGAAGGAAAGAACTCTGTCTACTTTTACATGATTTTATTTTGCATTGGGCTAGGGGATTTTTTTCCTACTATAATAATGAATTTCCAACTTCAAGAAGAAGCATGGGTAAGGATTACCCTATTTTACATTGTAGTTAGAAAATGGATATTTTAAGATCTCTTTTGAAATCATGTAAGTGGAATTCAATAAACTTGATTAATTAGAAAAATAGCATTCATGGAAGAAAAACATCTTACCTCAAATGCAATCATGCATCATTAATGATGAGGAAGCAGTCATATGTGTTAGGAGATTTTGTTGTGCGAATTTCATAGGGTATACTTACTGAAGATAAAATGGCTATGATGTTATTAGGTGGTGGTATTTTAGGAGACCACTATGTTATATGCATTCTGTTGACTGAGATGTCACTGTAATATATGACAGTATATACTTAATTGCTAAAGCATGATGTCCTGTGCTTGCGTATGTTCAGGATCTACATTCAGATGGAGTCATCTACATTCAGAGCAGTCAGATTGTGCCTAATCTGGATTAGATGACTGGGTCTTAGAATGCTGAACTGTATAGTTTGACTTTCAGTGCAAATGAGAATGAACAATGATCAATAACTGCCTACTTCATGTTGACTTGCAAGTGCATAGTCTCATGTTTTAAATAGAAATTAAGTGGAGACTACCACCATGATTGTTATTACCTTGTGTTGGAATTTTTCTGCCTAACATTTTCAATGTGGGCATGATGTACCTCTTCCTCTGTCTATCTGAGGGACTGAAATGAGAGCTAGATAAAGGGGATAGAACCAGTTATTCTTTTTTTTTGACAGGAAGAGTTAGAGAGATAGACAGAGAGAAAGGTCTTCCTTCCGTTGGTTCACCCCCCAAGTGGCCACCACACCCAGTGCGCTGCTCCAATCCGAAGCCAGGAGCAGGAGCCAGGTGCCTCCTCCTGGTCTCCCATGCAGGTGCAGGGCCCAAGGACCTGGGCCACCCTCCACTACCTTCCCAGGCCACAGCAGAGAGCTGGACTGGAAGAGGAGCAACTGGGGACAGAACCCGGCGCCCCAACCGGGACTAGAACCTGGGGTACCGGCGCTGTAGGCAGAGGATTAGCCTAGTGAGCTGTGGCGCCCACCGAACCAGTTCTTCTAAATGTGCTGTTTCAGGTTAGTAACTCTAGGTCTTGGGAATTTGTATCTTTATCACTATTTACAAAGGATTTGTTGTTTTTATTCACTCCCCATGTATCTGCTCTACTTACATCTCAATGTAAACCCTAGAAGACAGATCTTGACTACCTATTTATTATTTACTTTGAAAATGGTACTTATACTAAGGAAAGTGTCCATAATTAAGCCTTCTTTACATGGATGAGTTAAGCAGCCCAGGGTCATTGTGAGTGACCTGGCATTTGTCTCTGTGCTCTGGTCACTCAATTTGAACTTGTTGTAGGAGTCCATGTGCTGTGGAATCTGGGGATATCTCTAGTGAATTTTCCAATTTGAGTAAATATAGATAAAAGGGGCAGTAAAAATAGATGTTACACAGTGATAAGCTTAAGGAGAAAGCCCATGAAATAATGGAAGGGCAGCATGTGCTCTGTATACATATATGAGCATGTGTTGGGTATTGAAAAGAAAAGACACTTGGCATTCAGAGTAAGAACCACCATATTATGAATATGGACCCAGTAAAGATGCTGAGGCACTTCTCTCTGGGAGGATGTGGCTATTCTCTTGCTTGAAAAGCCTATACTAACCTAGTTGGAAAAAGTTACTTGCAAGAGGATGCCAAGGCATGTCAAAACCCACCCTTATCACCTTCCAGTGCTTCCAGACCTCTATCTGGGGTTTTGTTATAGCACCCCCAGTGAGATACCAAGTGCAAAGACAGAGTAGGGAAGAGAGAGCTCCAGCATTGGTAAAATGGCTTGATTTTTACTAAATGGTACCAAAAAATCTGGGAAATATGTATATAAATGAATTGTGAAAGGTACTAGCCAAAAGAGAATGAAATATACAATGTTGGTTAAGTACACCTATTAGTAAGTTCTGCTTATTGGGGGATGTTACACTAAGAATGGCCAAGTAAAAACCTCTGGATCTTTTCTTGCCTACCAGGGTAACAAAGCAAAGGCAATATTTCTTTTTTTTTTAAAGATTTATTATTTTTACTTGAAAGTCAGAGTTACACAGAGAGAGAAGAGGCAGGGAGAGAGAGAGAGAAAGAGAGAGAGAGAGGTCTTCCATCCACTGGTTCACTCCCAAATTGGCTGCAATGGCCAGAGCTGCACCAATCTGAAGCCAAGAGCTTCTTCTGGATCTCCCACGCAGGTGCAGGAGCTCAAGGACTTGGGCCATCTTCTACTGCTTTCCCAGGCCATAGCAGTAAGCTGGATCAGAAGCAGAGCAGCTGGGTCTTGAACCAGTGCCCACATGGGATGCCGGCACTGCAGATGGTGGCTTTAACTGCTACGCCACAGTGCCAGCCCCACAATATTGCTTTTCTAAGGTAACCACAAATATTGGTATCACCATGGAAAATTGAGAAAGATGATTCCTATAACATCCCTACTTAATTTGCCTATTTATCTTCTGGTGAAGGTATCTGAGCCTTGTAGAATGGCTACAGATAATCACACAGTTAATTGGGTGTTGTCATTTCTTTTTTTTTTTTTTAAGGGCTTATTGGGGAACACCCTACAGACCGGAGTGAAGGGGCGGTGAAGTAAAAAGAGAGAAAGAGAGTATAAGAGAGAGACAAAGAGGAGAAGAGCTAGCAAGGAGAGAAGATAGAGCAGAGAAGAGGAGAGAGGAGAGCAGAGCCAAGAGAGCTCGTGTTCAGGAACAGGCCCTTTTAAAACTTTGCCTGAGGGCGGGCAGGGAAGCAGGAGCAGCAAACCCCATTAGGATGGGGGTGGAGCCTGGCTCAGGTAGCTGGGCCATGCCCCCACCTGGCTAAAACTGCGCCAGTTTCCTAACATTCCCCCCTTTTGTTTTTTATAAAGCAGGATTTGTATGGGGTTACATTAGTCCCAAAAGTCCAGGAGGGGTAGAAGGACAATGATCTGTCTTTAGAGCTACTTCCTGCTGACACGGGGCAATGAGGTACTCTTCGCTGGCAAGGGGCGATGTCTCAAGCTGCTGTCTCCTGGTTGGAGAGTATATTCCCGTAGCAGCATTTGGTTGACCACCTGGTTGCTGAAGACCTTCGTTTGTTCCATTATCACCTGCTGTAAACACTTAGACGCTGTAGTAGAAAAGACAGGGTGAGAATAGTAACCAATGATCCTAAGAGTAGCATTAACCAGGTAATGAGAGGATTTTATAGAGAGGAAATGGTGGGGGGGTGTCTCTGGACCCTTATGGGGACAGGATGTGCTTTCAGCTGATTCCAGCCAAGACTGGGAGAAAGGCCACTTAACTTTTGTAGGTAGTGGGGTTTGTAGAGAAATTCTGAACAATCATACAACATTAAGTGGGGAAGAGGACCATCAGTACACACAGGTTGGGAGTAGAGCCATTGGCGGTAGAGGCTATGGTTACAAAGGAATGAGGCCCAAGTGGGCTAGATACAGAGGACAGAGTTGTTATTAGAAAACCTAAGAAAGGTGCTAAGCTACAAATAAGTTTTCTGATTGAGAGGCAAATAGAACCTGACAGAAGGGGCTTGATAATAATCAGGTGGGCTTTAAAGCGTTGTAAATTATGAGGCTCAGACTCATCTGTCTCTTCATATAGCCTACATCCTAAGGGAGGTGTGAGCCTCCTTGGGAAGGCACCCTGTTGACTTCCATTCCCTAGCTGGCCTGGGAGAAGAGCTGGCCAGGTAAATGCAGGTGGCTTCTCTAACAGGAAATTTACAGTTCTGCTTGCAATGTTGCTGACCCTACTTGGCCATCCCCTCAGCTGCAGTGGTCACCTTGGAAGCTGGGCTGAGTGAAGGGCTTTTCATCTTAGAGACAATAAGATCCGTGGCTCTGACCTGAAGTCCTTCGACTCCAGGGCAGGTCCATTTCCAGTGATCCAACTCTTGGCTGGCAGAGCTCCCAGGGCTCTTCACAAGCTAACTTCTGCTGAAGCCCAGGCTTTCTACAGTGAAAACCACTGCAGTGGACTGGCCTGTTGGGTCTCCTTGAGGGCAGACCACAGTACAGAGCTACATTTAATAGGCTGCCACCCATTGCTTCTGATGCCTAGCTTTCTTTTCCTCCTGGTTTTTGTTAAAGCAGACCAGAGGATGCAAGTCAAGGGGTGCTCAAGTCCCATCTCTAATCTTGGTGGCCTAAACTAGAAGCCTATAGTCACAGGCACGTTCTGTAGTAGTTTATGTTGAGGCAGACAATGCCCAGGAGGAAAACTATATTCTCACTTTAAAACTTTCTTTCCCTTTGTTCTGAAAGGGAGGTCTTTACTGTTTACCTCGCTGATGGTGAAGTAAATCTAGCTAAGAAATTATAATTTAAGCTCTTATTTTGGCTATGCTATTACAGAAAAATGTTAGCCATCTCTATTATAAGATTTAAAATCAAATTTTGAATCTTGGAGATTCCTTCATAATAGAAATAGTTTCCTACCTCAAAGAGAATAGAGAAATGAGAGAACAAGTTGGGCTTAGAATAGAGAAATGGGGGAGCCAGTCCCAGATCGCTTACTGACAATAGCAATATCACATGAAAACTTAGAAAGCAGTTTTGACCATTAGATAACAACTTAAGAAAACGTTTACCAGAAGGCCCAATGCCTTCCATAAATATTAATACATATATTTGGAAACCTCTCTTAAATATCTAACATGATGCAGCTTGTTTAACCAGCAAATTTAAGCACAAACATATAAAATGTTTTTAGTTTCTTTCTACCAACAAGTTTAAAACATATGATACAGAGAGTCAGGTCACACGAATTAAAATATATCTTTGAATTATTTTAGCTGTTTAAATTTATGGACAATCTTATCTATAAGCCAATTAAAATAAAATTCTTAGTAAATTTTCCCATGTAGACATACAACATGTATACACATATAACATAACAGATAGAACAATAAAGCAGTTTTAATAGCTTTTTTTAAAAAATCTAACTCCTGTTTGTAAATTACCAATTGATTTCAATTACTTTTTGTTTTTAGTAACCTCAGATGGTACCTTTAATACATTATTGGCTTCATCTGTTTACAGAGCCATCCATAGAGCGGGTGTTGTCATTTCAAGAACTGTTCGATATGTTATCTCTTATCTAGAGCAAATCAACACAGATCTTGGACATACCTAGTTAGTACAAACCTCTTCCTTACCTTAGTTAATACCGCCTTCTGCTTTTTGCTCCTTTGTCTTTCCAACACTTTTCTAACTTAATTCTATGTATGGAATCCCTCTTCTGCTTGAAACCTCTGAGTGGTATTGCAGGTTGAAATTCTTAGGAACATGCCCCAAATTGTGCATCTCCTCCCTCTCTTATTCCTACTCTTACATTTAATAGAGATAACTTTTCAGTTAAATTTAAACACCTAAGAATAATTGTGTGTTAATTACAGAGTTCAACCAATAGTATTAAGTAGAACAAAATAATACGAAAAGGGATAAAATATTACATTGTACATCAACAGTCGGGACAAGGGCTGATCAAGTCACTGTTTCTCATAGTGTCCATTTCACTTAAACAGGTTTCCTTTTTGGTGCTTCGTTAGTTGTCACCGATCAGGGAGAACATATGATATTTGTCCCTCTGGGACTGGCTTAATTCACTCAGCATGATGTTTTCCATATTCCTCCATTTTGTTGCAAATGACCGGATTTCATTGTTTTTGACTGCTGTATAGTATTCTATAGAGTACATGTCCCATAATTTCTTTATCCAGTCTACTGTTGATGGGCATTTGGGTTGATTCCAGGTCTTAGTTATTGTGAATTTGGCAAACTCAAAAGGCTTCCATATCCTTGGCAGCTCATGACAAGAGCCTAGGGAGATTACTGAGGCCATAAACAAGAGTGTCAATTTGTTAAGTCAACAACAGGAGTCACTGTGCACTTACTCCCCATGTAGGATCTCTGTCCTTAATGTGTTGTCCAATGTGAATTAATGCTATAACTAGTACTCAAACAGTATTTTACACTTTATATTCTGTGCGGGTGCAAACTGATGAAATATTTACTTAAGATATACTAAATTGATCATCTGTATATAAAGATAATTGAAAATGAATCTTGATGTGAATGGGATGGGAGAGGGAGTGGGAGATGGGAGGGTTGTGTGTGGGAGGGAAGTTATGTGGGGAAAAAGCCATTGTAATCCATAAGCTGTACTTTGGAAATTTATTTTCATTAAATAAATGTTAAAAAAAAAGAAATTCTTAGGAAGCAGACTAGATCATGGGTTACCAGGCAGGGAAAGGATTACAGCAAGATTGGGTAGAGGGACAAGTTGGGCTGCAGTGTCAACCAAAGTCTAAGCCAGCTCCACATGGAGGGAGCTCTGATGCTGGGATGCCCCTTGTGGGTTATACCAAGATGTAATGTATGGACTAGGCTTTTATATTTCCATGTTGAGCAATGATTGAATAGGATGGGGCCATGACCTTGAGTAAGAGGATTCTTTACCTGGAGCAATCCCTGTAATCCCTGTAAGGGTTTGAAAGAAATGATTGCCTAACATCAACACTGCTAGCAGTCAGGGAAAGTCCTTTAGTCTTAAAGTGGGATCTGAAATGTGTACAATTCATAAGACCCACTGCAAGTGTGAAGGAGAAGGGAGGGTGCTGGGAGCCTGCACAGAGGACAAGCGGACCCTATCCTAGGGTCAGCTCCTCTTGGTGACTGGAAGAGACCTGATCTGTCTCCTCATTGGCTGATCTCATGGCATAACAGATATTTCCCCATTTAAGTGATCAGGTCTCTGCATTCTTATCTGTGCTAGCTAATATTATACATAGCTAGAGAATGTACAAAGATATTTATGCTCACATGCTACAAATTTACTATAAGCTCTATGATTACATTAAGTGTCCTTTGTTTTCCAAACTATTTTTGGAGAAAGAACTTCCAAAACAGCTCCTTTATGACTGTAATGAACATCTTCTTTGTAATTGCACAGTCTGAGTCTGACCCTGGCTCTTCAGCTTTGTAGGAGAAATAAGAGCTAATGAGAGTGAGCACTAGCTCATGTAGGAAAATGGAGTTCAGGAAAATAGCTAAAGAGATACCTCGAAGACTTTTGAGAGCAAGCTTGACCACTTTGTACCTTTCTTAAAAAATACACAGAGATGATCTAGTTAGAGAGTTGATACCTGCCCCCCCCACCCCCCCGCATGCCTCCGTGTTTGTAAGAAGATGAACAGTAAGAAAACACTGACTATTTGTTGTTGAATATCAAGGGAATCCCTAGAAAGGAGAAAGAGAATGTTATGGATGACAGCAGGTAAGAGCGTGAAGAACTTATCAGGGATATTGGGGCAGGTTCTGATGCTACAGTGAAGGGAGTTTACTAACAAGTAAATGTGAGAAAGAAAAACTCAGAATGAAGAATGATATCAGATTTACTGGTGCCTGAGATGACAGAGGAATGTAGGAAGAAGGAGTGCATACATGCAGTATCTGTGTGAGACACACTGCTTCAGAACAAGAATGGCAGGTGAACCTGGCTAATCTGGTGCCATCCCTCTGTCTTGGCTGAACACCCAAGTATATTTGAGATTTCTGTTAGAAATTATTTTATGTGTTCTTTTCCCCGTGTTTTGAACTTTGCAACAGTTAGTGGCTGTATGCTGTGAATGCTTTCTGATTATTTTGAAAATGTGAATCTTCTTCTTCTTTTTTTTTTTGACAGGCAGAGTGGACAGTGAGAGAGAGAGACATAGAGAAAGGTCTTCCTTTGCTGTTGGTTTACCCTCCAATGGCCCCGCTGCGGCTGGCGCACCGCGCTGATCCGATGGCAGGAGCCAGTTACTTATCCTGGTCTCCCATGGGGTGCAGGGCCCAAGCACTTGGGCCATCCTCCACTGCACTCCCTGGCCACAGCAGAGAGCTGGCCTGGAAGAGGGGCAACCGGGACAGAATCCGGCGCCCTGACCAGGACTAGAACCCGGTGTGCCAGCGCCGCAAGGCGGAGGATTAGCCTAGTGAGCCACGGCGCCGGCCAAAAATGTGAATCTTCTTAGTGGAAACATGGTACTTTGTGTCTAGAGGGGAATAACAAAATGTGACATGGAGTTTCCCTTAACTATTTGAAATCACTCACTGAGCATGCAACTGAGATGTGGGACATGAGTAAGAATGGCATGGAGAGTTGAAGAAAAGCCCACTAATGGTCTCCAAATATCTTCCCTTCCTATTTTCCCATGCAGGTTCAGGCCATGCGAAAATTGTGTGGTAGAGTTGGTGTTGGAGGGTTCAAAGCCCACTCTGATGTTACTATTTTAAAAAAGATTTGTTTAAAGATAGATGGAAATTGTGAGATTTTCCAGCTGCTGCTTCATTCTCCAAATGTCTGTGACAGCGGGGAATGAGCCAGTGCAAAGCTATGAGTCAGTAACTCAATCTGGGTTTCTTGCATGGGTGGCAGAGACTCAAGTACTTGGACCATCATTTGCTGCTTCCAAGGTACATTAGCAGGGAGCTGGTAGATAGTGGAGCAGCTGGGACTTGAACCAGCACTCCAATATGGGATGTAGGTGACTTAATCTGCTGTGCCATAATTTCCGCCTCTGACTTTACTTAAAAAATTGTGTGTAAGAGAGTTCCCCAATCCATTGGTTCACTTCCCAAATGCCTGCAACAGCCCAGGCCAAGGAGGTACAAAATTAATCTAGGTGTCCCATTCAAGGGATTGAACTACTTGAATTCAATATCTGTGTGCCAGGGTCTGTATTAGCAAGAAGCTGGAAATTGAGCCCACACACTTTTGTATGAGATGCTGCCATCTTAACTGCTAGGCAAATGCCCAACTCTGACCTTCTTTCTTATAATTAAATATTGTCTATTAAAGACAAACCATAAGCCAAAAATATGTTTTAAGTAGAAAATGTCTCCCTGTATTCCATCAAGCTAATAGAGTAGCTGTTTTCACCTTTTAAAATATTTTTATTTATTTTCATCATATTAGAAAGGCAAAGAGACACAAAGACAGAAGAGAGATCTTCTACCCACTCATTTACTCCTCAAATGCCTACAGTATCTTAGGGTTGGGCCAGACCAAAACCAGGAGCCAGGAACTCTATCCTGGTCTCCCACGTGGGTGCCAGGGGCCTAAGTACTTTGAGTCATAACCTGTTCACTATCGGGGTGCCTCCCAGCTGAATTGGAAGCAGAATCATCTGGACTTGAACCAGGCGTTCCAATATGCGATGTGGGCATCCCAAGTAGTGTTCTAACTGCTATGCCAAATGCCCACTCCTGTTTTCATTTTAGTGTTCCTTTCCAATATTTGTTCTTAGACATATTTAAATAATCACAATGGTAGCAAAGATATTTTATATTTTGACTTTTCCAATGAAAATATTTTTCTATGTTGTCACAGAATCTTAATAATTATACTTTTCACTGGCTTATTTGCCATGATGTAATTTATTGTGTTCCCATAAGATAATTGTGCTAATATGTAATATTTGTACTATAAAATAGTCTCAAATTTATGAAAAGCAAATACTTGGGTGAAAGGGGTATGAATATTTAGACAGCTTTTGAAATATTGCTGGATTGTTTTCTAAAATGTGGCAATTAATTTCCCACCAAACATTTCCATCTCAGTTGCCAGTATTATCAGTTTTAATGATTCTTTTATTTTAATTATTTAATTAGCATAAAATGTGACTTTTCAAATATTTTACCATCCATTTTTTTGAGGATTGGCAAAATTTAGTGGAGTTCCCAGATGTTTAATATTATCTCAAAATTGGGTTGGGTATTTGACCTAGCAGTTGGGACCCTGACTGAGATGCCCACATCCCATGTGAGAGTACCTGAGCGCAATTCTTGGTTCCTGTTCCTGAGTCCAGCTTCCAGTTAATGCAGACTCTGAAGGAGCAGAAGTAATGGCTCAGATAATTGGGTTTCTGATGTCTACATGGGAAACTTGGCTTGAGTACTCAATTCCTGGCTTCAACCTGGCCTAGCACTAGCGTGTTTTTTTTGTTTTGATTTTTGTTTGTTTGTTCATTTGTTTTGTGAGCAAAGTAAAATTTATTGAAAGTAAGAGTTTACTGCAGTTATCAGGAGGGGAACACCATGGGAGGAGTTGCCAGAGAAGCCTGTGGTGGTGGTGGTGGTGGTGGTGGTGCTGGTGGTATCTGCCCTTTTATATGTAAAGTGACTCTGTCTGGCCCTTTCTGAAGACCAGACATAGATTTCACCAGTCAGGGGAGGAGAAGAATAACAGCCAGTCAGAAAGCAGGGATAACAACCAATCAGAAGACAGTGATTACAATCCTGTTTAGCCTTGTTAAGACAGCTTCCAGGGGCTGATGTGGCAGTGGGTAAAGCCGTTACCTGCAATGTCGGCATCCTATATGGGTACTGGTTCATGTCCAGGCTGCTCTACTTCTGATCTAGCTCCTTGCTAATGTCCCAAGTGTTTGGGCCTCTGTCACCCATGTGGAAGACCTGGAAGAAGCTCCTAGCTTTGACCTGGCTCAGCCCTGGCCATTGTGGCCATCAGGAGAATGAACCAGTAGATGGAAGATTCTCATTCTCTCTCTCTCTCTCTCTCTCTCTCTGCCTTTTTAAATAAATAAGCAAATCTTACAAAAAAACAAAAAAGACAGCCTCCAGAGAGAAGCAATCACTTGTCTACTCTTGAAGGGAGTCTGCTCCTTTCTCATTCCAAAAGGGACCCGACCTAACTGCCTATTAGCCAGTCTAACTCCTCACATCCCCCACCTCCCTGAAGAATGGACCCTAACTGCCACTAGGAGTATGATGACTGCTCTTGCTGCCTTATGCTGACAAGGGGCATAGAGCTGGAATGGTGGCAGAGCAGTTCCTCTGAGGGCCAATCTAAGTGTCCCTGGTAGAATGCAGATTATCTTGGGGGCTTCCTCTGGAGTACTGGCTGGAGTTTGATGTCTTCTAGTTGTTTAATCCTAGAGGACACAAGGTGTAGCGCTAGCTTTTAAGAAAATTCTAGGAAATGAGCTAGTAGGTGGAGCTCTATTTGTCTAATTGGTAGGGTATTGGTGGATCATTAACAGTATCTGCTACAAGGGGAAAACATGTTTATCTGCTTTTGAAAATGAGAACGTAAGATATGCGGTATAACTGACAGTTAACAAAAATAGCTCACCAGGCAATGACATTCTTTTGTAGTCTCCATATTCCCTTAGGCCAGCTTTTTCTGCAGATCTTGCCTGCTCCTTTTAGATAAACAAAAGCTTTTATGGCATGTATGTGTGTTAACGTTGACTTTATTCCACAATTCACATTTACAAGAATTAGCACATTATTTTATAACTTTTATTTAATAAATATAAATTTCCAAAGTACAACTTTTGGATTATAGCGGCTTTTTCCCCCATAACCACCCTCCCACCCACAACCATCCCAACTCTCAGTCCCTCTCCCATCCCATTCCTCATTAAGATTCATTATCAATTATCTTTATATACAGAAGATCAATTTAATATATATTAAGTAAAGATTTCAACAGTTTGCACCCACACAGAAACAAAAAGTATAAAGTACTGTTTGAGTACTAGTTATACTGTTAATTCACATAGTACAGCACATTAAGGACAGAGATCCTACATAGGGAGTAAGTGCACAGTGAATCCTGTTGTTGATTTAATAATTGACACTCTTATTTATGGCATCAGTAGTCACCCGAGGCTCTTGTTATGAGCTGCCAAGGCTATGGAAGCCTCTTGAGTTCGCCAACTCTGATCTTATTTAGACAAGGCCATAGTCAAAGTGGAAGTTCTCTCCTCTCTTCAGAGAAAGGTACCTCCTTCTTTGATAACCTGTTCTTTCCACTGGGCTCTCACTCACAGAGATCTTTCATTTAGGTCATTTTTTTTTTGCCAGAGTGTCTTGGCTTTCCATGCCTAAAATACTCTTGTGGGCTTTTTAGGCAGATCTGAATGCCTTAAGGACTGATTCTGAGGCCAGAGTGCTGTTGAGGACATCTGCCATTCTATGAGTCTGCTGAGTATCTCACTTCCCATGTTGGATCATTCTCTCCCTTTTTTATTCTATCTGTTAGTATTTGCAGACACTAGTCTTGTTTATGTGATCCCTTTGACACTTAATCCTATCATTATGATCAATTGTGGACTTAAAATGATCACTTTGACTAGTGAGATGGCATTGGTACATGCCACCTTGATGGGATTGAATTGGAATCCCCTGGCACGTTTCTAACTCTACCTTTAGGGGTAAGTCCGATTGAGCATGTGCCGAACTGTACCTCTTCTCCCTCTCTTATTCCCACTCTTATATTTAACAGGGATTGCTTTTCAGTTAAATTTAAATGTCTAAGAATAATTATGTGTTAATTCAAGAGTTCAACCAATAGTATTAGGTAGAACAGAAAAAAAATACTAAAAGTGATAAAGTATTAAGTTGTTCATCGACAGTCAGGACAAGGGTTGATTGTTTCTTATAGTGTCCATTTCACTTCAACGAGTTTCCTTTATTTTTAGTTTTTTTTTTAACTTTTATTTAATGAATATAAATTTCCAAAGTACAGCTTATGGATTACATTGGCTCCCCCCCCATAATTTCCCTCCCACCCGCAACCCTCCCCTTTCCCTCTCCCTCTCCTGTCGCTCCCCGTCTTCGCAGAGGAACGACACAGGACCCTGCGCTGTTCTTTTGTCTGCTCAGCCCTTCCCGGGTTTGCTGCTGGTTCTTCCCGGGTTGGCTACCAATCCTTCCACCTCCGTGGAAGGGCGACTCCCCCTGCCACTTTCCCCACTTCCGCGGGGGAGCGGCACACTGCTGGCCGGCTCTCTCGGGGGCTGCTCAGATGTTCCTCAGGTGTTCCCTTTAGATGTTCCTGGTGCATGTTGTCTCTCTCCTCCTTTATAGTCCTCTTCTACCAATCCCAACTCTGCTACCCACACGCGAGCACGCTGCTCTCCTCCAATCAGGAGCAGCTCCTGCAGCTTGTCAAGTTGGTGAGAGGCAGCTGTGTAGAAGCTGTTTACTCCTCTCCCAGCGCCATATTGTGGGAGAGCAGATGCATAGAATAAGTCTTAATTCCAGTAACTTAGTCTAGTCCGAGTTGCTCCCCACATACTCCCCTTCCATTTACATCAAGATTCATTTTCAATTCTCTTTATATACAGAAGATCAGTTTAGCATATATTAAGTAAAGGTTTCAACAGTTTTCACCCACATAGAAACACAGAGTGAAAAATACTGTTTGATTACTAGTTATAGCATTAAATCACAATGTACAGCACATTAAGGACAGAGATCCTACATGAGGAGTAAGTGCACAGTGACTCCTGTTGTTGACTTTACAAATTGACACTCTTGTTTATGGCATCAGTAATCACCCTAGGCTCTTGTCATGAGTTGCCAAGGCTATGGAAGCCCCCTGAGTTCACCGACTCTGATCATATTTAGACAAGGCCATGGTCAAAGTGGAAGTTCTCTCCTCCCTTCAGAGAAAGGTACCTCCTTCTTTGATGACCTGTTCTTTCCACTGGGATCTCACTCACAGAGATCTTTCATTTAGTTGTTTGTTGTTTGTTTTTTTTTTTTTTTTTTTTTTTTTTTTTTTTTTTTTT